>NW_028133943.1:0-49996 GCF_964662115.1 Mustela nivalis | reverse complement strand
GGGCAGGCAGAGAGAGAGGAATGGAAGCAGGCTCCCTGCTTAGCAGAGAGCCCACTGTGGGACTCAATCCCAGGAACCTGGAATCATAACAAAGAAATGATGATAAATTCCTTAAAAGACTCAAAGTTGTTCTTGACTGGTATGTTTCAAGCTCTATTCCTGGTTTGAGGACAGTTTTTAACAGGCTTGTCACTGTAGAAATCAGCTGGATGTTTAGAGGCTATCAGAACTGTGCAAAAACCTTGAAGGGGTAAAGATTGAAAATCCTTTAGAGAGATTAGCCCCCTAAGGCATTATTCATCCACACATTTTCCTCCAAACAATTAAGGCTGATGGATGAGGGGCACCTGAGGGGCTCTCTCATCACGTGGGTGGTGGGTTAAGCCTCTGCCTTCATCTCAAGTCATGGTCTCTGGGTCCTGGGATCCAGCCCCACATCCAGCTCTGCTCAAAAGCCTGCTTCCCTCCCTACTTGCCTGCCTCTCTGCTTACTTGTAATCTCTCTCTCTCTCTCTCTCTGTGTCCAATAAATAAATAAAATCTTAAAAAAAAGGCTGATGGATGCTAAATTATGAAAACTGCTCCCTCCAAATGATGCTTCTTCATAAGGTTTTAAGAATTTAAAATTGTAAGAATTTAAAATTGAAACTTGATTGTAGGATTTATCTTATACAATAACAACAAGTGATGGCAGTTATTATTAGTTCTGAAGTATTTGTGATTCTGAATTCTTGGCCTCATTAGTAAATTTATTTTTAATAAATTATTTAATATATAATTATATATATAATATATATTATATATAACATATATATTATACATATATATATAACATATATATATAATATATATAATAAATTCATTCATTCATTCCTTTTTTATTTATTTATTTATTATTTATTATTATTATTTATTCATTTATTAACTCAAACACAAGAAAATGAATGACCTGATTGAAAAATTGGCAAGGACTAGAACAGACACCTCACTTAAGAAGATATTGAGCTGGCAATAATGATATGAACAGATGCTGTGATGATCCACAGCATGTCTAATTAAGGAATTGTAAATTAAAAGAACATGAGGGGCACCTGGACGGCTCAGTGGGTTAAGCCGCTGCCTTTGGATCAGGTCATGATCTCAGGGTCCTGGGATCGAGTTCCACGTTGGGCTCTCTGCTCAGGAGGAGCCTGCTTCCCTTTCTCTCTCTCTCTGACTGCCTCTCCGTCTTCTTGTGATCTCTCTCTGGTAAATAAATAAATAAAATCTTTTTTAAAAATAAATAAATAAATAAGACTATGATCTATCACTACACATCTATTAGAATGGCTAAAATCCAAAATACTGACAACATAAAATGCTTTTGACGATGAGGAACCAGAGAAACTCTCATTCATTCTGGTGAGAACACCAAAATGGTGCTACCACTTTGGAAGACAGCTGGGCAGTTTCTTACAAAACTAAACATATTCTTACCATATGATCCAGCAATCATGCTCCTTGGAACTCACCCAAAAGAGCGACAACTTTGTGTACACAGAATTCTGCATATAAACCTGTGTTTGTAACAGCTTTACCCATAAGTGCCAAGAGTTGGAAGTAACCAAGATGTCCTTCAGGAGGAGAATGGATAGATAAACTGTGGTCCATTGAAACAATGGGATATGATTCAGCGATAAAGAGAAATGGCTATCAAGCAATGAAAAGACAAGGAACAAACTTAAAATCCGTCATAATAAGTGAAAGAAGTCAATTTGAAAAAGCTTCATGTTGCAAGGTTCCAACTATATGACCTTCTAGAAAAGGCAGAACTATGCAAATTGTATAAAAGTCAGCGGTTTGTAGCAGTTAGGAGAGGAGGAGGATGAACAGGCAGAGCACAGAGGATTTTTAGGCCAGTGAAAATGTTCTGTATGATATGCATGATATTTTAGATATATATCACTACACATTTGTCAAAATGCATAAGATACTATACCAAGAGTGAACTCTATGAGAAAAGGTTTTTTTAAGATTTTATTTATTTATTTGACAGGCATCAAAGCAGGCAGAGAGGCAGGCGGGGAAAGCAGGGGTTGGGGGAAAGCAGGCTCCCTGCCAAGCAGAGAGTCTGGTCTGGGGCTCGATCCCAGGACCGTGAGATTATGACCGGAGCCGAAGGCAGAAGCCTTAACCCACTGAGCCACCCTGGTGCCCCACCAAGAGTGAACTCTAATGTAAACTGTGGACTTTGGGGTGATAATGATGTGTCAGTGTAGGGTCAGTGAGCGTGAAAAATTATTACCGTGGTACAGGATGTTGATAATCGGAAGGCTGTGTGTATGTGGGGAAAGGGAATTTTACTTTGATCCCCAAACTACTCTAAAAAATGCAGTCTGTTAAAAAAAAAACTTTATAGGGGCGCCTCGGTGGCTCAGTGGGTTAAGCCGCTGCCTTCGGCTCAGGTCATGATCTCAGAGTCCTGGGATTGAGTCCCGCATCGGGCTCTCTGCTCGGCAGAGAGCCTGCTTCCCTCTCTCTCTCTGGCTGCCTCTCCATCTACTTGTGATTTCTCTCTGTCAAATAAATAAATAAAATCTTTAAAAAAAAAAAACTTTATAATGCAATATAATACAAAACAAGAATGCATATCAAGAGAGAAATAATGTTTAAAGGGAACAAAGAACTTCAGTAATGTGTACAGCCAGTGGCTAGAATCCCTGCCTCTTGAGACCCTGTGCTAGAATGCCGCCAGAACCATATAGAACTATGTTAGTCTTTCTCGGAAGCCAACAAGTGTTAGCCCAGTTAAGAGCCCAGTAACAATAAGTCACGGTATGTTATAATGATTATCAATATTTTTAAAGACTTGTCAAGTTCCTTTTTGAGTAACCCTCACCCCACACTTAGAGAAAATTATCTGAGGTTCACCACTTTGAAATTCCTAATTGTTGTCCACATTTACAATAGCCAAAAAAAAAAAAAAAAAAAAAAAGCTTTTTATTAACAAAGTGTTCAGAAGGGGGCGCCACTGAAAACAATGAGAGTTTTCGCTGCCAGGACAATTTTGTTGCAGAAACAGCTGAAAGCACTCAGGTCAGACAGAGCCAAAGGATGGAGAGATTTTTAAATTTACAAAAACCAAACCAAATCAAACCAAAACAAAAATCAAAACCAATGGCCAAGATTTCAAGTTTGCTACTAAAGGTATGACATTCTCCTAGGACATGCACGTGACTTGATCAATATATTTATATATTTATATATTTATATTTGAAGAAGAAGGTACTATTTGATGCAGCAAATCCACGTTGATTAAAAATTACGAGATATGGGGCTCCAGGGTTGCACAGTGGTTTAGGCCTCTGCCTTCGGCTCAGGTCATGATTTCAGGGTCCTGGGATGGAGCCCCACATCGGGCTCTCTGCTCAGCGGGGAGCCTGCTTCCCCCCGCCCTCACTCTGCCTGCCTCTCTACCTACTTGTGATCTGTCAAATGGGTAAATAAGATCTTTAAAAAAAGAATTACTAGGTGTGAAATCATCGAGGGTATGGGAAGGAAAATGATTTCACCTGATCAGACTAGGAAGCGCTTGAAGCCTGAATTAAAGTGCTACTAAAAGAGTAAAGACCAGGGAAATATATGGGGAAAAATCCCTAGAAAAACAGCAATAATAACTGGCTGCTCTTTATTGATCCAGATCCTTGCGGTAGGCAAAGAAGGGCTGGTTTTAGCCAGAGGATGATCTCCGTTTGTCTTCATGATCTGGCATTTCCTGCAAGCCAGGCATGGGGCTCTGCACTAGAGCTGCAAATGCTGGGGGGCCATCACTGTCCCTTTTGTCTTCTCAGGGGGCCAACGGGCATGTCCATGGTGCAGTGTGACAGGCTTTACCACAGGGAGATAAAAGACTGCCAAGGTTAGGTTGGAGCTGGGAAAAGCCACTTAGGAGCAGATTTTCAGGGGAGGGGATAGACATGGGCAAAGCGAAAAATGAGGATGAGTGTGTCAAGTTTCAAAGTGCCAGGAGGCAGCACAGTGCATTCGGGAAACTACAGCAAGTTCATTGACAACTGACAGCTGATCGGGCAGCATCACCTGGGGATGGAGGCTGAGCCCCGGGGTTAACACTGGGGATGAGATGGTTTGTACACTATTCCAAGGAGGTGAGGCACGACACTGTGGGGGCACAGGGAGCTACCAGAGGATTTCAAATATCAGAATCATAACCATAATAGAGTATTTAATTGCATCCTAGCTTTCATCAAGGGTAAGATGCACTATAGTTTATGTTCGACTAAGAAAGAGAAATGCTGTCAGTTAAACTAGGATATGTCCTCAAGTGCAAGGTGCGTGCCACCTTAAGAGATATTAGAATGGGGGGGGACAAATCTTAGAACAAGTAAACTGTGGTACTAGAATAATTAAGAAAGGTCGAACGCTTGGATCAACAAAATAAGTGATTATTGCTTACCATGTGCCCCAAACTATATTAAGTCTTAGAACAAGAGACGTTCTCATCTTGATGCCACGCAGCTGTTAGACCCAAGGTACAGAGGGCAGTAGCCAACGACAAGCAGGCCCCAAGTGCCATGTGCAGACTCGAAGAGCAACTGCCTTTGAGAGAGGAAACGGTTGAGAGTGGGCTTTCTGAGGTAGAGAATTACTAGCTGGGAAAGTAGGAAAATTGACACAGAATCAGAATTGATGCCCCTACATGACAGAGTTGGTGAAACTTCCCATCTCAGAGAACTTGATGCTTCTCAGAAATGTATTTTTCATTTTGGACAGAACATTCAGGATAAATATGATCTGTTCGAGATCCTGGTTCAATCATCAGGACTGTTTCTTAGGCTTCACTGGCACAAGAAAAGGGTTTTGATAGTGCAGGGTAAATCCTGACAAAAGCAAAGCACGATATCTATGAAAAACTAACCACTCAGAAGAGAACAACAGATAAAAGGCCAGGCCGACCTGACCCTGCAGGATAGGTAAGCTTGGTCCGGCAACAGGGGTAGAGGGGAAGTGCCCATCTCCTTCTAGAAGAGCTAGAGAAGACCCCTTCTGGAGAGACCACCAGGAGAGGAGAGCAGTAAGTGCTGATGATGAAGAATATTTTAATCAGCAGAGAAGTTCAAAATGACAAAGTTCCAGGATCAGAGTAAACATATGGGATTAAAAAATAAAAAATAAAAAACAAGATTTTTTTGAAAGGACTTTTTTTTTTAAAGGACTTTAAACAAAAGTCCTTTTTAAGCGACAGTTGGCTGTTTAAACCAAAAGTACAACAAACTGAGAGAATCGCCACATTGTTTATTGGGGTAGAAAGTTCCTGGAATGTAGAAAGACCCATTCTGCAGAGGAAAGAGTAGAATCACTAACAGGCCTCATGCCTTGCACAGCCAATGGCTAGAATTCCTGCCTCATGAGACCATTTTAAAAGCTCTACTCATAATGGAATCGAAGGTGTCATTTCCCTATAATTTTATATATGTCATTAATTTGCTGCAAAGCCCAGTAGCACTGGGAGGAGAAACTGGGACCAAAGAGTGAGCATCCTGTTTGACAGGGGGGACCAGGCACCTCTTCTTCAGATGCAGGGGGAGCCCTGGCGTGCTGACTCCTCCCTTCTTCCTTTCCCCTTTCCTCCCTCCATTGCTCTCCCTTCCCCTCTCTCCTTCCCTGGTGGTGCCCTTTCCTGATGCCCACTTCATCCCTTATCTTTTCTTACATGCCTGTCTTCTAGAGTTTCTTCTCTCCTCCCAATTACTTCCCTTCGTCTGAATCTCCTCCATGGTCCCTTTTTCCCTGCTCTCTGCTCTTCCTCCCCTTCGCTGGCCCCTGTTCAGCTCCATCCAGACTGCAGGCAGAGCTGGACTAACACGCTCACTCACTAGCTCAGCCACCCTCCAGAGAAGTCACTCTTCCATGGCCACCTTCCTGACCCCCTGGTCCTTTCTCCACTTATTCAGCTATTGCTCTGAAGTCTGAGGAGGACAGAGCGGGGCTGCCGCAGAATCAGGCCAGAGGAGAAACCAAACCATGTATCCACACTGTCCCCCAGTACTGCTGCTCTGAGAGCTTTCAGAGTCCTCAACAGGGTTAGGATTTAGGGGCTTCTTCAGAACCGGGAGTGAAAACAGCCATAGGTCAAATGAAATGCTATGGCCCCCACACAAAAATAATAATCACAAATGAAAACTAAATTAACTCTGAAGTCCCAAAGTCAAAGAATTGCCTTGAAACTGTCACTAGAAAGCACCCAAGGCCTCACTCTCTGGGTTCTGGGTGCCCTGGGAATGGCAGGAGGCTCTGACCCCCTTCCCTCTTCATCCACTCCCAAACAACGTCCTCTGAGGTGGTCTTCAAACTTCCTCTGAGAAACTGTCTCTCGGAACTGTAGGCCCTCGGCTGCTGCGACGAATGAGGGTGATGTCAGGACCTGATGGGCAGCTTTACCAGGAGACTGTGGCTTCTGGATGCAGTCCTCAGGTCCCATGGTCTGGGTGAGATCTAGGTCTTTGAGAGGAGGAGGACAAATGAGATTTCAGATTTTGAGTTGATTCTAGGATGATTAGTGCTTTGGAGGGCATTGGGTGAAGGTATTTTGCACACGGGAAGGACATGAATTTGGGGAGCCAGAGAGTGGACTGTTAAGAGCTGACCTGCATTACCCCCAGAAACCTTGCTGCTGTCCTTATCTCTGGTACCACAGAACGTGACCTTATTTGGAACTAGAGTCCTTACAGATGCAATCACATTACAGTGAGGTGGTTAGAGTGGGCCCTAATCTCCTGTAACTGACCTCCTTATGTAAAGGGAAAATCTGGACAGAGAGATGCCCCTACTGTCAGTGGTGGGCAGTGCATGAACTTCTAGAACCCTGACAGTAGTGGAAAACAGACTCAGGCTGGGCACTAGGTAAATGGGAGCTCTAGTGGAATTTCAGATGAAGATGCTGTGGACCTCAGCTTCCCAGGTCATAGTGACATTAGGATTTCAAATTCAAATCAGAGATGAAAGAAACATCTGAACTCGGTCCTCAGGTACACACAGTATTCTGAACTGAGACTAGAACCAGAGACCATTCTAATGAAAGGCCTCCACAGGTGGGCTCTCACAGGTGGGCTCCAACTCAGTTTCCTGTATATTCATTGATGAAATCGCTCTGCAGGTGAACATGCAGAACAAAACCATTTAATAAAAGTGACAACGAGGAGAGGAAAGGGAGGCCAGAAGGCATGTGAATGTGGAGAGAGGAAGAGGGGGGCGGGGGACACACAGGACTGAGAATCCCTCCCTGTGCTCCTTGCTGCCAGGGAGGTCTGAGGGACTAGTTTCTACCTGGGATCCCAAGTCCAGAACAAAAGTGGCGGGGCCACAGCTCGGGATGAGGGAAGGGGGTCCTCGGCACCCGCACGTGGGGGTGCCAAACGATGGGGGCTATTGCGCTCGCTGGGGGGGGCACCTCGCCTGGCTCCGTCCCCGCCCGACCCCGTGGGGACCCGGGTGCGGCGCTTCGTCCGGGGTGGTCCCGCTGCCCCGGGGGTCGTGGGAGGCTGGGTCCCGACACCCCCGCGAGCTCACGGCCCGCGCTTTCTGCTCCAGGTGAAGGCGCAGCGCGGTGTCATTTTACCTGCTCCCAGAGGGTCATCCGGGGAAGCCTTGGGGCGGGGCGGGGCAGTGGGCCTCGGGAGCGGGACAGCGCGGCCTCAGGGGCTGGGCTGGAGCGCGGGAGGGTGGGGCTCCTGCAGTGCCGACTGGGCCGCAGCAGAGCACCGTGGCGCTGCGCGCCCCTCCTCCGCCAGCCCCTCCACCTCCTCTCAGACTCTCCATCGCTTCCTCCGCGAGCTCACTTCCCGCTTCGGTAATTAGCAAAGCCCCTTCTCCGGGCCGCCCCCGCCCTCACCCCCATCCCCCTCCGTCCTGAGGTGCGGGCCCAGGGCAATGGCGCCAGCGAAGCCCCGGGGGCCTGGGAGCCTGGCCAGCGCCAGCGCTGGGCGGCCTCCTAGCCTGGCTCCCCAAGGCGTGTCCGCCTGCTGCCTGGCTGCAGAAAGATCATCTGCCCTAAACCCCGGCTCGGGTCACTTCGCTGGCTTCCTGATTGTGCCCAAAGCCGGGAACCAGCTTCCCCAGCACAGGCCTGGGCTGAGATGCCTGCCCGCAATCTGTTTGAGCAGTTTCCTAGTTTCCATGCAAGGTCTCCCATTGCATCATGGTACGCGGGAATCACTTCGACCTGGATGTTTGGGTTTTTTGTTTGTTTTTTGATTATTGGTTATTACATGACCTCCATGGTAGGTGCTCCACAAAGGGAGTGAAAAGAGGACGCCTGATACATAGGCATATGGCCATTCTAGAAAAAGAGCTTGGGGTTCTCTGGGAAGCGCGGCATTGGTCCTTGCACTATGTTTTAATAGAAATGGGATTATGCACCAACTTACTTAAATGAGCATAGTTTGAAATCGTTTACTGAGAATAAATATTTAAAACAGTTATATTTTAGTTATATTTAGTTATATTTTAACTAAATAATCAATCATAAATCTATTGCACTAAGGTTACAGGCAATTTAAACGCAATACCACTCTCTTCAGGGTTTTAAATAATCCGTGTCTGTCTTGGCACATGAGATTGCAAAGATAGGAAATGGTTTGTAAAAGATCATATAATAGCTTTTACTATACGGTATCAGCAATTTATCCTAAAGGAGCGGCCACCAGCTAAAAACTCAGCTTTGAAAAATGCAGAAAAGCAGCAAACGTTTACATACCCTCTTGTTGACCAGAGGCATGCATTGTGCACCTCATCATCTCTTCGTGGTTCTGAGGCCCTTGGCGCTCAGTAGTTTAGTGTCTTATTCTCTAGAATAGGCCATTGAAGAAATACCAGGCCCCGAGAAGAAGGTCCTGCTGGGTGTCTGAAGAAAGTACAACCTTTTAGATGAAGCTTTCTGGGGAATTTGTTAGTGGTTTGGTCTGCTTCTGATAGGAAGGGAAATTTTAGTTTTAAAGATTTTATTTATTTATTTGATAGAGATCACAAGTAGGAAGAGAGGCAGGCAGAGAGAGAGGAAGAAACAGGCTTCCTGCTGAGGAGTGAGCCTGATGTGGGGCTCGATCCCAGGACCCTGGAATCATGACCTGAGCCAAAGGCAGAGGCTTTAACTCACTCTGCCACCCAGGTGCCCAAGAAAATTTTTTTTTAAAGATTTTATTTATTTATTTGACAGACAGAGATCACAAGTAGGCAGAGAGAGAAGTGGAAGCAGGCTCCCTGCTGAGCAGAGAGCCAGACATGGGGCTCAATCCCAGGACCCTAGGATCATGACCTGAGCCGAACGCAAAGGCCCAGTGAGCCAAATTCACTGAGCCACTCGGGTGCCCCAGGAAGGGAAATTTTTTAAGAGTATTTTCTCTTTGAATCCATTTTGAGGTTTGGTTTGTGGTTCTTTCTGACTTCTCATGAAGATGGAATCTCTTCTGAGGTTGCTTGTCAGGAACCGCATATCCAATCGACCTATCTTGTTAGCAATAAATAAATAAATAAATAAATAAATAAATAAAAGCTCAAGTGTTGGTATAAAGCTATTATGCTTTTCAAAATCCCGAACTATAATTCATGTATCATGGTCATTCTTTATCAAATCAAACAAGAGAGAGGTGGCAGAAATGCTCTTTCAGGTTAATGTTTTTACAAGGAAGATTGACTTATGAACCTACTTTGTTATTCCCTTCCATTCAATTTCCCTGTACCTCCTTTTCTATGAATTGTAACGGTAAACCATCATTATTTTTATTGTTGGCACATGAGAATTAGAGATCAATGCCCAAGTGAAAGCAGAAGGCAGGTTTAGTAAAGCAACAGCACACTATCTAAGGGAGAGCAGGTGGTATTCCATGAGGTGGAGCTGGCCCTTACTTTGTTTTGGGATTGGATATTTCTTGGTCTTTTTGAAGTGGGAGGACCTTCAACATGCAGTGGATTGATCTCTAATGGAGGCTGCTTCCAATCATTTGGGGGACTCCTACCGCATGTTGGGAAAAGGAGTTGTTGTCATTTTTATTTTATTTGTTTCAGGGTTCCAAAATTCACTGTTTATGCACCACACCCAGTGCTCCATGCAAAATGTGCCCTCCATAACTCCCATTAACAGGCTTACCCAACCCTCTGCCCCCTCCCCTCAAAACTCTTGGTTTGTTTCTCAGAGTCTCTCATGGTCTGTCTCCCCCTCCAATTTCCCCCCACTCACTTCTCCTCTTGATCACCCAGTGTCTTCTGTGTTATTCTTTATGCTCCACAATTAAGTGAAACCATATGAAAATTGACAATCTCTGCTTGAATTATTCCACTCAGGAAAATCTCCTCCAGTCCCGTCCATGTTGTTACAAAAGTTGGGTATCTTTCCTTTCAGAAGGAAGCATAATACTCCATTGTAAAAATGGATCATATCTTCTTTATTCGTTCATCCATTGAAGGTCATCTTGGTTCTTTCCAAAGTTTAATGACTGTGGCCATTGGTGCTATAGGTACAGATGTCCCTTCTTTTCACTGCATCTGTATCTTAGGGGTAAATACTCAGTAGTGCAATTGCAGTGTCATAGGGTAGCTCTAATTTTAATTTCTTAAGGAGTCTCCACACTGTATCCCAAAGTAGCTGCACCAACTGGCATTCTCACCAATAGTGTAAGAGGGTTCCCCATTCTCCACATCCTCTCCAACACTTGTTGTTTATTGCCTTGTTAATTTTGGCCATTCTAACTGTGTAAGGTGGTATCCCAATGTGCTTTTGATTTGAATCTCCCTGATGGCTAATGATGATGACCATTTTCTCATGCATCTGTTTGCCATTTGTATGTCTTCTTTGGAGAAGTGTCTGTTCATGTCTTCTGCCCATTTTTTGACATGATTATCTGTTTTTTGTGTGTTGAGTTTGAGGAGTTCTTTATAGATCTTGGATATCAGCCCTTTATCTGTAATGTCATTTGTGAAAATCTTCTCCCTTTCCGTGGGTTGTCTCTTCATTTTGTTGACTGTTTCCTTTACTGTGCAGAAACTTTTGATCTTGATGAAGTCCCAAAAGTTCATTTTTGCTTTTGTTTCCTTTGTCTTTAGAGACATGTCTTGAAAGAATTTGCTGTGGCCAGTGTCCAAGAGGTTACTGCCTATGTTCTCCTCTAGGATTTTGATTGACTCCTGCCTCACGTTGAGGTCGTTTGTCCATTTCGAATTTATTTTTATGTATGGTATAAGAGAATGGTTGAGTGTCATTCTTCCAAACATATCTGTCCAATGTTTCCAGCACCATTGATTGAAGAGGCTGTCTTTTTTCCACTGTATAATTTTCTCTGCTTTGTCAAAGATTTTTTGACCATAGAGTTGATGGTCCATATCTGGGCACTCTACTCTAATCCACAGGTCTACATGTCTTTTTAACCCACATAGCCACCCTGGTGCCCCTTTTAAGCTATTTTTTAAAAGTACAGTCATTCTTTTTTCTTAAGATTTTATTTATTTATTTATTTGACAGAGAGAAATCACAAGTAGACGGAGGGCAGGCAGAAAGAGAGAGAGTGAGAGAGAGAGAGAAGCAGACTCCCTGCTGAGCAGAGAGCCTGATGCAGGATTTGATCCCAGGACCCTGAGATCATGACCTGAGCTGAAGGCAGTGGCTTAATCCACTGAGCCACCTAGGCGCCCCTAAGCTATTTTTTAAATCTCTGTTCCAATAACACTTTGATTGCCATATAAAGTTAACCACATCATCTTTTTTAGGTAAGTAATTGTACTTTTTATGTGCATAGTTATTTTGGTCCATGAGTTCAGCTCCTCTTACGATCATCAAATCTCTGTAAAGTCTGGGTATGCTAGGATTTTCTAAGCAACAATAAAATACATTGAAACCTGGTAGCTTAATTATAATAATGTTTTCTTTCTCAATCATTCACAATAGCATTACATTCTGAGTAGCTTCCTTCTATTTTGCAGCTATAGTGTTTGGAAAAACTTGAATTGTGATATGACTGTGATAATGTGAATTAGTCCGGGTTTTTCAGAGAATCAGGAAGAGAGAAAAAAAAAGGAAGATATTCTCCAGGGCCAACTCTAGAAGTGACTATTAAAACATCTGTCCAAATTCAATTGAACAAAACTCAGAAATGCCATCTCCAGTGAAATACAAAGAAGATTATATATAGATCTGGGCACACACTCACATTTGACCCAATGATGTACATCAGTGAAAGACTGAAGGCCAATCACCACTCCATGGGAGAATTTAAAAATAAATTTACTAATGAGGCCAAGAATTCAGAATCACAAATACTTCAGATCTAATAATAACTGCCTTCACTTGATGTTATTCTGTAACATAAATCCTACAATCAAGTTTTAATTTTAAATTCTTACAATTTTAAATTCTTAAATCTTTATGAAGAAGCATCATTTGGAGGGAGCAGTTTTCATAATTTAGCATCCATCAGCCTTTTTTTTAAGATTTTATTTATTTATTGGACACAGAGAGAGAGAGAGAGAGAGAGAGATTACAATTAAGCAGAGAGGCAGGCAAGCAGGGAGGAAAGCAGGCTTCCTTTTGAGCAGAGCCCAATGTGGGGCTGGATTCCAGGACACAGAGACCATGACTTGAGATGAAGGCAGAGGCTTAACCCACCACCCACGTGATGAGAGAGACACTCAGGTGCCCCTCATCCATCAGTCTTAATTGTTTGGAGGAAAATGTGTGGATGAATAATGCCTTTGGGAGCTAATCTCTCTAAAGAATTTTCAAGTCTTTACCCCTTCAAGGTTTTTGCACAGTTCTGATAGCCTCTAAACATCCAGCTGATTTCTACAGTGACAGGCCTGTTAAAAACTGTCCTCAAACCAGGAATAGAGATTGAAACATACCAGTCAAGAGCAACTTTGAGTCTTTTAAGAAATTTATCATCATTTCTTTGTTTTTGGTTCATATCTGAAATAGTTCTATATTAAACTTGCATAATTTTTAAAGAGCTGACTTTGAAGGATGCATTCAGTTCCAGCTAGTTCCATATTTTGGCAAGAACTATAATTCTATATATAAAAACATCATATTTTAGAGTGCCTGGGTGGCTCAGTGGGTTAAATTCCCTGCCTTCGGCTCAGGTTATGATTCCAGGTTCCTGGTATTGAGTCCCACAGTGGGCTCTCTTCTCAGCAGGGAGCCTGCTTCCATTCCTCTCTCTCTCTGCCTGCCTCTCTGCCTTCCTGTGATCTCTGTCAAGTAAATAAATAAAATTTTGAAAAAAACATATTTTATACCAGTTATCCATGTTTATTAACTAAGATATCACAATACAAATAATACAAGCAGTTGCTCTTTATTAATACCTTCAACCAAGATAAAAAAATATGTCATATTTTCTCCAAAAATTTTATATCATCTGATAGGTCAGATATATATAAAATTACATTTAAAGTCTTAAAATATCAGCAAATATTTTCATTTAAATGCAAATTTCAAAGAAAATCTACTTTTCCAAACACGACTTTTTATCCTATATTTTTTTTAAATTTGTCAATATCTGATAAATTGTTTAGCGAGACTATAAATGTTAGATCAAAAAAATGATTAATAGATGTAGGTTCAAAATATTATGTTCCATTAAAAATGATTTAGTCTTTGATGAACATCTGTTTGGTAATGTGTTGTATCCAAATATAGTAAATTAATGACATATATAAAATTATAGGGAAATGACACTTTCAGTTCCATTATGAGTAGAGTTTTTAAAATGCTATTTGTCACAACCTGTCATCTTGTCATTATGTAGCATTATGTAGCATTTAAAAAATGTATACTCTTCACTTTGAAGTCTTTTAGAAATCTAAAATATGACTTTCTATGGATTCTGTTTCCATATTCCTTTATTGGCACTTTGAAAAAATCCACATGCTTTGATTCAAAGGTAATAAATTCCTCTTATTTGGAAAAATGATGTTTATTTTTGTTCTCTCACCCTTAGCAGGTGGTTTCATTTTAGCACACTTCAGAGTTATAATTTTATGCTTATTAAAAACATTTATTATGATCTACATAGATGAATGAAATTTTTATTTTAATAAATTATTTGCCAAAAAATCTGTTATTTTAAAAAATGTATTTCTTTTGAAGGGTTATTTTAGAGCATTCATAGAGGATCTAGGAGTGTGGTATTATGCAATTTTTAAGTAGGTTTGAAATGGTTATTCATATGATTGTTTCTTTGAGGCTTTTGCTTATTTTGGGTTTTTTTGTCTTCTTTTGTCTTCTTTTGTTCATTATATGCTCTAAAATATTTTGAAAGTAAATTTAAGGTATGTTTTACATAGTTTATTTTTTGAAAAAAATATTGAAATGACTTATGAAATTCAGTATATTCTCAACATTAATTTATTCTGAAATTTACCAATTGTCTACTGTCTATTATATGGCAGATATTACTTCAGACTACACTGGTAAATGAAATACTTGGATTTGTAGAACGTTTATTTTAATGGGTGAGACAATTAAAAGCTATAAACCTGAATAAAAATTGCATAGTGCATTCAAAAATGATGAGTGCAATGGGGAAAGAGAAAAATTAGATCAGGATGAGAAAAATCGAGGTTGCTAGGCAGGGGATGGGGAGGTAAGAATTTTAATAGGAAGATCAGGGTAGTTACAATGAAGCTGACAATTGAACAAACGTATGGAAAGGTGATGAATTTGCCCAGAACTATCAGCAATAAGGTCACTCCAGACAAAGGAATTGGCTATCTTGAAGGCCATTAGGTTGGATCATGCCTGGCAGATCTGAGGAATAGCAAGGAGGCCACTGTGAGGGACTGAAGAGTAGCAGGGAAAGAGGCCACAGAGGTTAAATGAGTGGCTAGATCATGTAAAAGCTTAGAAGTCATTGTAAAACTGTGGCTTTATATTTGAAAACTTACTGTGTGATAGAATTTCTACTAATAACTGAGAGTTCAAATGTCCATAAAATTTCAAGGATTCTTATTCTAGGAAGACAGAATAAAGAAAAAGAGTTCATATTTTCACATGGTGTAACAAATGCTTGGAGATCCAAGTGTAGGAAGCTATGGGAGCACAGAAGAAGGCACTAAAATCACACCAATATATTTGATAACTGTGACTTTATATAAATTTGTATTTTCTAGATTTTTTTAATAGTCATGGAATCACACAGTATATTCTATTCATTGCCTGGCTTTTCTTTTCTCAGCACCATTACTTTGAGAATCTCCAATTGTAAATAGTTCATTTTGATGTTGAATAGTAATCTCTTTAATGAATAGATCATAATTTGTCTTTGCTCTATTGATGGACATTGATGAACATTTCTACTGTTTTCAATTCTTAAAAATAAAGCTGCTATGAAATTCATATACAAGTCCTTGTACGAACATAGCGTTTGTTTCTCTTGGTTAAATGCGTAGAAGTAAAATGGCTATTGGTGTAACTGCAACGTATTTTGCATTTAAAAAAATTTTCAAACTATTTTCCAAAGTGGTGGTATCATGATATATGCCAACAACAGTTTAGATTTTTTGTTGCTTCTCAATCTAGCTCAGACGAAGTAAATTAGCCTTTATAATTTTAGCCATTCTAATAGATATGTAAGCATGTCTCATTATGATTTTAATTTGTATTTCTTTAATGTCTAAATGTTGAGAAATTTGTCATGTGCTTATAAGCCATGCATATCCTTTTGGTGACATGTCTCTTCAATAATTTTCTTCACATGTAAAATTGGATACTCTGTTTGGTTATTAGTAAGGTATTTTATTTTTATTCATTTTTTAATAAACAGAGTAGATGTCCATTATCAGATATATAATTTGCAAATCCCTTCTCCATCATTATGGTTTCTCAATGGAGCTTTGATAGCTGTGTCTTTCAAGAAATATGCTAATTCTTTCCTGGTACACGGAGGTATGACTAGAGCATTATCAATGTTGATCTTTGCAAACAAAATCATGGCTTAAGATATATGTAGTCTTCGGTTGTTGGGAGTGTTCTGTAATATCAAACATATCTAGTTAGTTGATAATTTTGTTCAAGTCTTACATATCTTACCAATTTGATGACCATTTGTCTATATAATCTCAAAATAAAGGTGTTGAGACTTTTGCGCAGGGGCCATGCTAATCTTCTCTGTATCGTTCCAATTTTAGTATATGTGCTGCCAAAGCGAGCACGGTGTTGAGACTTTTTTCCATTTCTCTTCTAAGGTAGAAGTTATGATTTTTGTTCTTAGTTTTTCCCTATATATCTCCAAATCTGTTATTAAGTATTAAAAGTCAAGAATTATTATACTCCCTGATAAATTCATCCTTTTACTCCTCTGTAATTTTGACTTGATCTTTATGTCTGATAATGAAATTTGCTTTAAAATCATTTTTCATTATCTTGATATAACCACCAAAGTTATAGTGTTATTAGTGTTAATATAGCATAGTTTTTCTTTTACTTTATAAAGCACTTCTATATTTAATCCTGAAAAAAAAACCCAACTTTTTAGCACTGGAAGCATCTTTCTAAATTATCTTTTTTTTTTTTTTAAATGAAGCAGTAGCCATTTTTGTTAAGGGACCTAAACTGAAAGTAGGTTTATTTATTAATTTATTTAGTAAAGATTTTATTTGTTTATTGACAGCAAGAGAGAGAGAGAGAGAGGAAGCACACAAGCGGGAGGAATAACGTGCAAAGGGAGAGGAAGAAGCAAGCTCCTTGTGGTGCAAGTAGTCCCATGCAGGGCTGGATCACTGGAATCATGACCTCAGCCAAAGGCAAACATCTGTTTAAAGAACTGAGTCATCCAGGCACCCCTAGAAAATTAAAAAAAAAAAAAAGAACTTTTAAATCATTTTGTTTCTTTTTTTTAAATATTTTATTTATTTGACAGACAGAGAGACAGGAAGAGGAACTATAAGCAGGGCAGAGGGAAAAGGAGAAGCAGGTTTCCTACTGAGCAGAGAGCCTGAATTGGGCTCCATCCCAGGACCCTGGGATCATGACCTGAAAAGAAGGGACACTTACGGAGGAAGCCACCCAGACACCTCTTTCCTTTGTTTTTAATATATGGCAACTGATGCTTCCCAGCCATGAGAAGCATATTACCCATTGATTAAATCTTTGATAACAACCTATTTAAAGAGGTGTGTAAATATATACTTACTCAGATTTATACACTTTGTGTTTTCTTCATAGTTTGGGGCTGGACCCCATGGTCACAACACTGCTTCCAGTCTTTGCCTTCCCATCTGTTGATACCAGGCATTTGGTCAGCAAAGCAAATTAGAATCATAATTAATAAGCCCTTGGCACCATATCTCTGGAGCAGGGGTTGCTCTTAGCCAAAGCCCAGAGCAGTTGACCTCCCCTCGCTAGTGCTATAGCCCCAAGGACTAGGTCCCTGCCACCAGAACTCAGTCTTACATGTTATGCTAAGCAGACCAAAACCGGAGAGCTCCGACAGCTTTCACTGGCATGCCTCATCTCCCACTCCCTCGACGTCCAGGCAGTACCAGATGCCAGGGAGGGGTCTTGGTCCAACATATGGGAGGGAAGGAAGTAGCCACGAGCAAGTACCTGCCTCTCTGTGCCTTTCTTTCATGAGCAGGTTGTAAGGAGGAGGAAGAGGAAGGGGAAGAGAGGTGAACTTCAAGGGGGTGAAGGCCTCAGGTAGGCAGCTGGCTCCTGCCAGTAGGAAAGGGACAAAGGAGAAGGCAGTGAGTCTTTCAGGGAGGGTTGGGGGTAATGGTTACAGGTTATGACGGAATCTGGACAGGAGTAATAGGGATACTAGTCATTTGAGTCCACCATTGGCAAGCTGCGCTGGGTGTCAGGGCAGATAGGCCTCCCTGGGCAACGGCACATGAGAGAAGGTGGAATTCTTCTCTGAGGAGCAGGTGGAGCTTTGGGTGTTGGGAAAGCATAGACAGTATTGTTCCAGGGCCAAGGACAGGTCCGGGTTCTCCTGGTTGGAGGTCAAGGCCACAGTATGATCCAGGTCTTCTACCAGCAGCTTGAAGGTACCACATGCCAGCCTCTCCTAATTAATGTATTATTATTGTATTGTATTATTGTATAACTCTCTGGTGCACTTATTGGCTTATCCATCAAATGACTCCTTCAGCAGCTTGAAAACCACCTCCACAGGCACTCCAGGATATGGGAGGCTTCCAGAGTGAAGATTTTGCACAGGATCACCCCAAAAGACCAGAAGTCACTCTCGTGGATGTAGATCTGGACAAATATGGTCTTAGGGATCATCCACTTCACAGGCAGTCCACAGTTGGTTGTTTTTATAGTAACTGATGTGGTGATATCTCTGGCAAGGCTGAAGTCTGAGATCTTCATCATGTTGTCCTTTGTCACCAGCACTTCCCTGGTGGCCAGGTCTTGGTGTTTGCCTTCTTGGAGGCAAGGTACTCCATGCCTCAGGCTACCTGATAGGCACAGGATACCAGGTCCTTGGAGGAGAGTTGCTCTGCTGCATTGTGGCTGATACTGTAACAGTACTCCAGGTCACGAGGCCTCTGGTCCTGCAGGTACTCCTGTATGTTTTCTTTGGAGGCATATTGCGTGAGAGTGTACGAAGGACCGTCCTGTGTGCAGGACCCAGCAGGTTGATGGTGTCCTTGTGCTGTCCAATCATCTTCATCATCTCCATTTCTGAGATTAGGTTTGACAGGTCTTTCTCTGTTGCATCTGACTTCAACATCTTCACAGACACTTTAGTCAAATGGTTGGATTTGTCTTTGTCCAGCCCAATGGCCTCCTCCAACACCACCTGCCCAAAGTAGGCCTGTCTTAGGGGTCTGCCTAAACTGCCTACAATCGGCCTGTCTCAAGGCAGTTATGAACTCTAGATTATCCTCAAAAACATTAAACCACAAGCTAAAAATTCTCTTCACTAGATCTCTGTCGCAGGTCTAATTTTCTTATCTTTCATCACTTACCTTTTTCCTGATTCTTATTTTCAGTATAGTTTATTTTGCTTCCAAGTGTTTTCCCTGGTTTCTGTATGCTGTTTCAGAGGGAAGAATTATCCTGTCATAAAATTATTTCTTGAGCATTCATTACATCTCTCAGTTAAAATGGGTTCTTTTATGGTATTGATTCATTTGAGTTTTCTCAAAATGGGAAGAATTTTCAAAATGGTGTTTTCCTCAAGGTTCAGAGTATGTCTTAGCCTCATCTTTACTCTTTTTTAATTCACTTTTAAAATTCCTGTCCCTCTTTTTATCTTTTTAAATTTAAATGTTTTATTTTTACTACTCTTTTATTTGAGTATAGTTGATATTCAGTGTTACATTGGTTTCAGGTTTTCAATATCTCCATACATTATTCTATGATCACTACAAATATAGCCACCATCTGTCACCATATAACACTATTATAATATCATTGACTATATTCTCTACACTGTCCCATATCTCTTTTTAAAATCTCTGATTTTTATGTTTTCTGTTATTCCAATGTTCGACCATCATTTTACTTGGATACTTTAATAAAATATGCCTGATTACACACTCTTTGCTGAAAACCATAGTATTGGATTAATAGTAGTCTTCTTCTTCTTCTTCTTTTTTAATTAACATATAATGTATTATTAGCCCCAGGGGTACAGGTCTGTGAATCGCCAGGTTTACACACTTCACAGCACTCACCAAGCACATACCCTCCCCAATGTTCAAAACCCCACCACCCTCTCCCTACCCTCCCCAACCCCCGGGCAACTCTCAGTTTGTTTTGTGAGATTAAGAGTCTCTTATGGTTTGTCTCCCTCTCGATCCCATCTTGTTTCATTAACTCTTTTCCTGTCCCCCAAACCCCACACATTGCACCTCCATTTCCTCATATCAGGGAAAACATATGATAGTCACTTTCTCTGGTTGACTTATTTGCTAAGCATAATACCCTCTAGTTCCAGCCATGTCATCGCAAATGGCAAGATTTCATTTCTTTTGATGGCTGCATAGTATTCCATATATATATATATATATTATTCATTTGTTGATGGGCATCTAGGTTCTTTCCATAGTTTGGCTATTGTGGATATTGCTTTCTATAAACATTTGGTGCACGTGCCCCTTTGGATCATATAGTAGTCTTCTTTACCTCTATCAGAACCCCAGGAAGCTTTATTTATTTATTTACTCACATAAACAGGTGATCCAACACAACTTTTTTTGATGTCCAAATGTATTATAATGTCTTACCGCTTAACACTACGCTTACTGCTCTCTTTCACTGTCTGACTAAATCCTCATCATCACTATGCCATTTAATCAGAAAGAACATTTGAACTCAGAATTCTCTCCATATCAGGGAATGAAGACTCCACCCTTCTGTTTGTGCAGGTAAAATAAATGTTGATATTGTCTGTCCTGCACATACCCCATCCTGTTCACCAGAATATTCACCATCAAAATAGATACAAAATAAAAACCATACCTCACCACTTCTATTACCACCCAGTATGCTAAAAACACCATCATATGTTCCTGAATTATTGACTTGTTTGATAGCCCCACTTCCACACATACTGCACTCCTTTCTCCCTGCAAATTTATTTTGGTACAGCAACTTAACCTAAAAATCAAGTCAGATGATTTTATTCTGCTTTTGAAAGTCTTTTGGTATCTTGCCCTTTCATATTAAATAAAAACTGAAGGCGTTTCAATGTACTAGAGGGTCATACATCAATACGTTCTTTCTCTCTCCACCACTATGAACTCCTGATTGGCCTCCTTGTTTTTCCTCAAAAGTAACAGACCAGCTGTTCACACAAAGTCTTTATACTTACTTGCTCTGCCTAGAGCAATCTTTTCCTTTAATATTTGTATAACACCCTCCTTCACTTCCTGGGTATTTGTGCAAATGAGTAAAAAGCCTGTATTAAGTGGATATTTTAAAAGCTAAATGAATGGCTTAATAGATGTATATAGGGGGAAAGGGAACATATTTTCCACGGTTTAGAAGTGGAGTTCTTTTATAGAGTTCTTGTACAAGCCTACACTATTGAACGATAATGCGCAGTTGTACATTCCAATTATACAAACACTTTGGTAATTTATATCCTTTTTTTTAAATTCATGACTGGACCATTTAATTCCTTAGGAGCATTATAGCATTTCAACTTTTCATGTTCAAAAACTTATTGGGGTTGCTCCCTTTTTTATTCAAATGGAGAAATAGTCATGATTTCATCTAAAGAAAGTGTTATTGATTGTGTTGTTTTCCAGGAATGAGTCGCACATGCTAGTTTAAAAGTTTTGTTAAATTCCCAAGTGTGTCACCGATAAAAGCCTTTTGTAGATTAGTAACTTGCTCAAAACAGAAAAGTTATGTAACACTCAATTGTTATACTATCTTTGTTTCCATCTTGCATTGTAATAAAACCCATCTTAACTCTATTTAAGACAAGTCATCGCCAGATGGCTTTCTGGCATTGATTGCATGATATGAAATCTAGTATAACTAAAAGTTTTTGGTTTTAGTAGCCTATAAATCAATTTAGAAAAATATATGTATTTGAATATAAGGTAAAGTTTTAAATTATTTGGCAGTAGTAAACTAAACGTTTTTTTGGTAAATTTTTATTTTCTAAAATTTCATTGGGCTCTTTTGCAATAAGAAACAAGTTACAAAAAATTAAGTTTTATTTACCCCAATTTAAAATTATTAGGAATATAATCATAGAGGTTGAAGTATTTAAAATATTGAACCCCAAATATTTTATTAGGTAAATTCTTGAATGCTGGGCATTCACTGTTAAAATATACTACTACTATTGATAGACTGGTAGAAGCCTAAAATAAAATATTTATTAAATATTTATATCCATATCTTTTCATGGCTTGGTAATTTATTTCTCTAGCATTAAATAAGATTCCATTGTTTGCATGTACTACACTTTATTTGAACTTTCACCTATGGAAGGATATCTTGCTTGCTTCCAAGCTTGTGTCAGTAATGAATAAAACTACTATAGACATCTTTGTGGGTATAGGTTTCATCTTCTTTGGATAAATACCAAGAACTGCTACTGCTGAATCATCTGGCAAGAATATGTTTAGTTTTGTAAGAAACTGCCAAGTTGTTTTCCATTCTTTATTCTCAATAGACATGGAAGAACATTCCTGTTGCTCCACATCCTCACCAACATTTCGTGTTCTGTTGTCAGTGTTCTGGATTCTGGGTATGTACTGGTGTCTCTTTTTTGTTTTAATTTGCATTTTCCTGATGACATATGATGTGAAGCATCTTTTTATATGCTTATTTGCCATCTGTAATATTTTCTTTTGTGAGGTATCTGCTAAGGTCTTTGGCTCATATGTAATCAGGTTTTTCCACGATTGTTGAGTTTTAAGGGGTCTTTGTGTCTTTTTGATTAACAGTCCTTTGCCAGATGTGTATTTTGCAAATTTTTTCTCACAGTCTGTGCTTTGCCTTTTCATTCTCTTGGCATTGTTTCACAGAGTAGACATTTTTAAATTCAGTGCTTGTGCTTTTGTAGCTAAAGTTATTTCCAAAACCAAGGTCATTTAAATTTTCTTCTATATTACCTTCTACATGTTTCATGTTTAGGTTTATAATTTAATCTGAGTTAATTTTTGTGAAGAGTGTATGATATCTGCCTGGATTTTTTTTTATTTTATTATTTATTTTATTTTTATTTTATATTTTTACATTTAGCTTCACCATTACTGCAGACCATTTGTTTAAAAGATTGTATTTTGCTCTCTTGTATTGATTTTGCTTTTATATTAAATATAAAATATAATTGATAATATATATTCTGTTCCTTTAATCTAGTCTTTCTGTGGTATTACAATATCTTGCTTCCAATTATCATTATGGTATACTTTTTTTAAAGATTTTATTTATTTATTTGACAGAGAGAGAGATCACAAATAGGCAGAGAGACAGACAGAGAGAGAAATGAGGAGAATCAGGCTGGCTGCTGAGCAGAGAGCCCAATACGGGACTCGATCCCAGGCCCCTGGGATCATGACCTGAGCCAAAGGCAGAAGCTTAACCCACTGAGCCAACCAGGCGCCCCATCGTTATGGTAAACTTTGAAGTCAGTCCTCAGGCTTTGTTCTCCTTCAACACTATGTTGACTATTGTGAGTCTTTGCCTCTCCATATAAACTTTAAAATAAGTTTGTTAATATTACAAAAAAAAAAGAACTTGATGGAGTGCATTAATTGTATAGATAAACTTGGAAACCAGTGACCTCTTGAGCTTAGCAGGAGATAGACCATGGACATCAGTTGTCACAGTGGTGCCTCTGGCAGAACATATTGCAAATCCCTAGGCAAAATGAGAAGTCAAGGATCTGAGAGAATGTCTAAGAAGTACTTGATACATCCCTTGGGTATGATTTATTGAAGTGTTCACCTGTCTGAAAGCTGGGGAATCTAGATAAGGGAGGGATAATTGGTTATGATAAAACATATCAACAAACATGAATAAATGTTGTAAAACTAATTGTCATGGCTCATATATAATATGACCAACAGAGGGACCATCAAAAGGAAAGCATCAGTTATGTTTATTGTGAAATGTTTTATTCAAAATAAAGCAATGAGAGGGGAAGACACAATGAGAAAATTACCATTTTTTAAATGGTAGCCTTCTTACAAAATGGAATAGGGTTTATATTCTAAGTAGTATATTGAAAAGTAAAACATTGGGGTGCCTGGGTGGCTCAGTGGTTTGGGCTGCTGCCTTCGGCTCTGGTCATGATCTCAGGGTCCTGGAATTGAGCCCTGCATCGGGCTCTCTGCTCCGCAGGAAGCCTGCTTCTCTCTCTCTCTCTCTCTGCTTGTCTCTCTGCCTACTTGTGATCTCTGTCTGTCAAATAAATAAATAAAATCTTTTTAAAAAAAAGAAAAGAAAGGTAAAACATTAAAAAATAAAATTTAAATTTAAAAAAATTATGTAATTTTTAAAAAAGGTTAAAAAGAGCAGAACCATTTTTCTTATAACTGGAAAATACATTCTATATATATCTATCAAAAATAACTTGTCAGGTTCCTGGGTGGCTTGTGGGTTAAGCCGCTGCCTTAAGTTCAGGTCATGATCTCAGGCATCTGGGTTGGAGCCCCACATTGGGCTCTCTGCTCAACGGGGAGCCTGATACCTCCTCTCTCTCTTTGCCTGCCTCTCTGCCTACTTGTAATCTCTCTCTCTGTCATAAATAAATAAAATATTTAAAAAAAAATAACTTGTCATGGGGGCACCTGGGTGGCTCAGTGGGTTAAAGCCTCTACCTTTGGCTCAGGTCATGATCCCAGAATCCTTGGATCGAGTCCCACATCGGGCTCTCAGCTCAGCAGGGAGCCTGCTTCCCCCCTCTCACTCTGCCTGACCCTGCCTACTTGTGATCTCTGTCAAAGAAATAAATAAAATCTTTTATAAAAAAATTTAAAAAAATAACTTGTCATGTCTGGAATCAGGAGCATATGGAAAAAAATAATATCTGAGGACAATACTTCTGCCATGTTTTGTGCCTTGTTAATATTTTTAAACAGTCAGGCAACTTTTAGCTTTATTGAAATACCTACTAAGAGACTAGCAGTGCCTTTTGGAGCCCTATGACTATAAAAAGTAATTGCAAATATTCAAAATGTTTAGTATGGTGTCACTATTTAGGGCCACCACCAAGCATGTTTCAGAAGTAAGCATAACTGTTACACTTCTGTAAGGCAAAAGGGCATGTTTTCAGGAGTTCCATCTGCTGTACCAGGAAGTGAATCAAGTAATGAATTTTGTCTATAAAATAATTCACTTTTCAATTTAACATTCCTCATTCCACATTATAATAATAAAAACTAGGAGGAGACTAAAACAAACAAACAACTACAACTACAACAACCAGCTTTTCCTTCAGTGGAAAAGTAAATAGAACCTTATGAGTAGCCTGAAATTTATTTTTAAATATTTTTAAGATA
The DNA here is from genome assembly GCF_964662115.1 of Mustela nivalis. Taxonomy (NCBI): domain Eukaryota; kingdom Metazoa; phylum Chordata; class Mammalia; order Carnivora; family Mustelidae; genus Mustela; species Mustela nivalis. The sequence goes on along the minus strand of NW_028133943.1, from coordinate 25,030 downwards.
AGCGTTTTTGTTAGAAAACCATATATTTTATATAGCTAAGAAATAACAGGCAAAGTTTTATTAACGTCTAAAAAGTCTAGTTACTTCTATTTATCTATTAACTCATCTCTTTATGAAGTAGAACATGATCACACCTATTGTATCTACCCAAGTTTGTATGCTTTGGTTATTTTATGTTTGCTATTTCCTTGCTTAATTTTTACAATATTTGATACATAATAGTATCTTTAAGTCCATCTACGGTTTCACAGAATTTGTTTGAACTTCATCAATATGTACAATACTTTTTGCACGTTGATTAAAAATTACGAGATATGGGGGCTCCTGGGTGGCTCAGTGGTTTAGGCTTCTGCCTTCGGCTCAGGTCATGATTTCAGGGTCCTGGGATGGAGCCCCACATCGGGCTCTCTGCTCAGCGGGGAGCCTGCTCCCCCACCCCTCTCTCTGCCTGCCTCTCTACCTACTTTTGATCTGTCAAATGGGTAAATAAGCTCTTTCAAAAAAGATTTACTAGGTGTGAAATACACCGAGGCTATGGGAAGGAAAATGATTTCACCTGATCTGACTAGGAAGTGGTTGAAGCCTGAATTAAAGTGCTACAAAAAGAGTCAAGACCTGGGAAATATATGGGTAAAAAGTCCCTAGAAAAACAGCAATAATAACGGGCTGCTCTGTATTGATCCAGATCCTGCGGTAGGCAAAGAAGAGCTGGTTTTAGCCAGAGGATGATCTCCGTTTGTCTTCATGATCTGGCATTTCCTGCAAGCCAGGCATGGGGCTCTGCACTAGAGCTGCAAATGCTGGGGGGCCCTCACTGTCCCTTTTCTCTTCTCAGGGGGACAACGGGCATGTCCATGGTGCAGTGCGACAGGTTTTACCACAGGGAGATAAAAGACTGCCAAGGGTAGGTTGGAGCTGGGAAAAGGCACTTAGGAACAGATTTTGAGGGGAGGTGATAGACAAGGGCAAAGCGAAGAATGGGGATGAGTGTGTCACTTTCAAAGTGCCAGGAGGCAGCAGAGTGCATTCGGGAATCTACAGCAAGTTCAGGACAACGGGCAGCTGATCTGGCAGCATCACCTGGGGATGGAGGCTGAGCCCCGGGGTTAACACTGGGGGTGAGCTGGTTTGTATACTATGCCAAGAAGGTGAGGTACGACACTGTGGGGGCACAGGGAGCTACCGGAAAATTTCAAATATCAGAATCGTCACCATCATAGAGTATTTAATTGCAACCTAGCTTTCATCAAGGGTAAGATGCACTATAGTTTATGTTCGACTAAGAAAGAGAAATGCTGTCAGTTAAACTAGGATATGTCATCAAGTGCAAGAGTTATTAGAATGGGGGGGGAGGACAAATCTTAGAACAAGTAAACTGTGGTACTAGAATAATTAAGAAAGGTCGAACACTTGGATCAACTAAAAAAGTGATTATTGCTTACCATGTGCCCCAAACTATATTAAGTCTTAGAACAAGAGACGATTTCATCTTGATGCCCCGAAGCTGTTAGACCCAAGGTACAGAGGGCAGTAGCCAACGACAAGCAGGCCCCAAGTGCCATGTGCAGACTCGAAGAGCAACTGCCTTTGAGAGAGGAAACGGTTGAGAGTGGGCTTTCTGAGGAAGAGAATTACTAGCTGGGAAAGTAGGAACATTGACACAGAATCAGAATGGATGCCCCTACGTGACAGAGTTGGTGAAACTTCCCTTCTAAGACATCTTGAGGCTCCTCAGAAATGTATTCTTCATTTTGGACGGAACATTCAGGATAAATATGATCTGTTCGAGTTCCTGGTTCTCTCATCAGGTCTGTTTCTTAGGATTCACTGGCACAAGATAAGGGTTTTGATAGTCCAGGGTAAATCCTGACAAAAGCAAAGCACGGTATCTATGAAAAACTAACCACTCAGAAGAGAACAACAGATAAAAGGCCAGGCCGACCTGACCCTGCAGGATAGGTAAGGGTGGTCTGGCAACAGGGGTAGAGGGGAAGTGCCCATCCTCTGCTAGAAGAGCTAGAGAAGACCCCTTCCGGAGAGACCACCAGGAGAGGAGAGCAGTAGGTGCTGATGATGAAGAATATTTTAATCAGCAGATAAGGTCAAAATGACAAAGTTCCAGGATCAGAGTAAACATATGGGATTAAAAAATAAAAATTAAAAAAAAAATTTTTTTGAAAGGACTTTTTTTTTAAAGGACTTTAAACAAAAGTCCTTTCTAAGAGACAGTTGGCTGTTTAAACCAAAAGTACAACTCACTGAGAGAATCGCTGCATTATTTATTGGGGTAGAAAGGACCTGGAATGCAGAAAGACCCATTCTGCAGAAGAAAAAATAGAATCACTAACAGGCCTCATGCCTCGCACAGCCAGTGGCTAGAATCCCTGCCTCATGAGACCCTGTGCTAGAAGGCCACTAGAACCATCTCAACTATGTTCGTCTTTCTTGGAAGCCAACAAGTGTTTGCCAGGTTAAGAGCATGGTAACAATCAGTCACGTTATGTTATAATGATTGTCGGTATCTTTAAAAGCCTTGTCAAGTTCCTTTTTGAGTAACCCTCACCCCACCCTTAGAGAAATTGATCTGTGGTTCACCTCTTTGAAATACCTCATTGTTGTTTCACATTTACAATAGCCAAAAAAAAAAAAAAAAAAAAAAAGGTTTTAATTAACAAAGTGTTCAGAAGAGGGCGCCACTGTAAACAATGAGAGTTTTCGCTGCCCTGACAGTTTTGTTGCAGAAACAGCAGAAAGCACTCAGGTCAGACACAGCCAAGGGCTGGAGGGATTTTTAAAATTACAAAAACCGAACCAAATCAAACCAAAACAAACATCAAAACCAATGTCCAAGATTTCAAGTTTGCTACTAAAGGTATGACATTCTCCTAAGACATGGGAGTGACTTGATCAATATATTTATATATTTATATTTGAAGAAGAAGGAACTATTTGATGCAGCAAAACCATAGTGCAAGGACCAATGCCGCGCTTCCCAGAGAACCCCAAGCTCTTTTTCTAGAATGGCCATATGCGTATGCATCAGGCGTCCTCTTTTCACTCCCTTTGTGGATCACCTACCATGGAGGTCATGGAATAACCAATAACCAAAAAAGAAACAAAAAACCAAAACATCCAGGTCTAAGTGATTCGTGTGTGCCATCATGCAATGGCGGACCCTGCCTGGAGAGGAGGAGACAGCTTAAACAGATGGCGGGCAAGCATCTCAGCCAGGCCTGTGCTGGGGAAGCTGGTTCCCGGCTTTGGGCACAATCAGGAAGCCAGCGAAGTGACCCGAGAGTGCAGCCCGGGTTTAGGGCTGATGATCTTTTTGCAGCCAGGCAGCAGGTGGACACCCGCTCGGGGAGCCAGGCTAGGAGGCCGCTCAGCGCTGGCGCTGGCCACCCTCGCAAGCCCCCCGGGCTTTCCCGGTGCCCGTGCCCCGGGCCCGCGCCTCAGGACGGAGGGGGAGGTGGGCGAGGGCGTGGGCGGTCCGGAGAAGGGGCTTTGCTAATTGCAGAATCCGGGAGTGAGCTCGCAGAGGACGCAGCGGAGAGTCTGAGAGGAGGTGGAGGAGCTGGCGGAGGAGGGGCGCGCAGCTCCACTGTGCTCTGCTGCAGCCCAGTCCGCACTGCAGGACACCCGCACTCCCGCGCTCCAGCCCAGCTCCTGAGGCCGCACTGTCCCGCTCCCACGGCCCGCTGCCCCGCCCTGCCCCATGGCTTCTCAGGACGACCCTCTGCGAGCAGGTAAAGTGACACCGCGCTGCGCCCTCACCTGGAGCAGAAAGCGCGGGCCGCGAGCTCGCGGGGGTGTCGGGACCCAGCCTCCCGCGACCACCGGGGCAGCGGGACCACCCCGGACGACGCGCCACACCCGGGTCCCCACGGGGTCGGGCCGGGGATGGAGCCAGGCGAGGTGCCCCCCGCAGCGAGCGCAATAGCCCCCTTCACGCGCGTGTGCCGAGGACCCCCTTCCCTCATCCCGAGCTGTGGCCCCGCCACTTTTGTGCTGGACTTGGGATCCCAGGTAGAAACTAGTCCCTCAGACCTCCCTGGCAGCAAGGAGCACAGGGAGGGATTCTCAGTTTTTCCGCCCCCCCTCCCCCCTCCTCCCCTGGCTCTTCCTCTCCACATTCACATGCCTTCTGGCCTCCCTTTCCTCTCCTCATTGTCACTTTTATTAAATGGTTTTGTTCTGCATGTTGACCCGCAGAGCGATTTCATGAATGAATATACATACAGGAAACTGAGTCGGAGCCCACCTGTGGAGGCCTTTCATTAGAATGGTCTCTGGTTCTAGCCTCAGTTCAGAATACTGCCTGTACCTGAGGACCGAGTCCAGATGTTTCTTTTGTCTCTGACTTGAATTTGAAATATATACCATTCATTTGTTGATGGGCATCTAGGTTCTTTCCATAGTTTGGCTATTGTGGATATTGCTTTCTATAAACATTTGGTGCACGTGCCCCTTTGGATCATATAGTAGTCTTCTTTACCTCTATCAGAACCCCAGGAAGCTTTATTTATTTATTTACTCACATAAACGGGTGATCCAACACATCTTTTTTTGATGTTCAAATGTATTTTAATGTCTTACCGCTTAACACTATGCTTACTGCTCTCTTTCACTGTCTGACTAAATCCTCATCATCACTATGCCATTTAATCAGAAAGAACATTTGAACTCAGAATTCTCTCCATATCAGGGAATGAAGACTCCACCCTTCTGTTTGTGCAGGTAAAATAAATGTTGATATTGTCTGTCCTGCACATACCCCATCCTGTTCACCAGAATATTCACCATCAGAATAGATACAAAATAAAAACCATACCTCACCACTTCTATTACCACCCAGTATGCTAAAAACACCATCATATGTTCCTGAATTATTGACTTGATTGATAACCCCACTTCCACACATACTGCACTCCTTTCTCCCTGCAAATTTATTTTGGTACAGCAACTTAACCTAAAAATCAAATCAGATGATTTTATTCTGCTTTTGAAAGTCTTTTGGTATCTTCCCCTTTCATATTAAATAAAAACTGAAGGCGTTTCAATGTACTAGAGGGTCATACATCAATACGTTCTTCCTCTCTCCACCACTATGAACTCCTGATTGGCCTCCTTGTTTTTCCTCAAAAGTAACAGACCAGCTGTTCACACAAAGTCTATATACTTACTTGCTCTGCCTAGAGCAATCTTTTCCTTTAATATTTGTATAACACCCTCCTTCACTTCCTGGGTATTTGTGCAAATGAGTAAAAAGCCTGTATTAAGTGGATATTTTAAAAGCTAAATGAATGGCTTAATAGTTGTATATAGGGGGAAAGGGAACATATTTTCCACGGTTTAGAAGTGGAGTTCTTTTATAGAGTTCTTGTACAAGCCTACACTATGGAACGATAATGGGCAGTTGTACATTGCAATTATACAAACACTTTGGTAATTTATATCCTTTTTTGGTAATTCATGACTGGACCATTTAATTCCTTAGGAGCATTATAGCATTTCAACTTTTCATGTTCAATAAACTTATTGGGGTTGCTCCCTTTTTTATTCAAATGGAGAAATAGTCATGATTTCATCTAAAGAAAGTGTTATTGATTGTGTTGTTTTCCAGGAATGAGTCGCACATGCTAGTTTAAAAGTTTTGTTAAATTCCCAAGTGTGTCACCGATAAAAGCCTTTTGTAGATTAGTAACTTGCTCAAAACAGAAAAGTTATGTAACACTCAATTGTTATACTATCTTTGTTTCCATCTTGCATTGTAATAACACCCATCTTAACTCTATTTAAGACAAGTCATCGCCAGATGGCTTTCTGGCATTGATTGCATGATATGAAATCTAGTATAACTAAAAGTTTTTGGTTTTAGTAGCCTATAAATCAATTTAGAAAAATATATGTATTTGAATATAAGGTAAAGTTTTAAATTATTTGGCAATAGTAAACTAAACTTTTTTTTGGTAAATTTTTATTTTCTAAAATTTCATTGAGCTCTTTTGCAATAAGAAACAAGTTACAAAAAATTAAGGTTTATTTACCCCAATTCAAAATTATTAGGAATATAATCATAGAGGTTGAAGTATTTAAAATATGGAACCCCAAATATTTTATTAGGTAAATTCTTGAATGCTGAGCATTCACTGTTAAAATATACTACTACTATTGATAGACTGGTAGAAGCCTAAAATCAAATATTTATTAAATATTTATATCCATATCTTTTCATGGCTTGGTAATTCATTTCTCTAGCATTAAATAAGATTCCATTGTTTGCATGTACTACACTTTATTTGAACTTTCACCTATGAAAGGATATCTTGGTTGCTTCCAAGCTTTTGTCAGTAATGAATAAAACTACTATAGACATCTTTGTGGGTATAGGTTTCATCTTCTTTGGATAAATACCAAGAACTGCTACTGCTGAATCATCTGGCAAGAATATGTTTAGTTTTGTAAGAAACTGCCAAGTTGTTTTCCATTCTTTATTCTCAATAGACATGGAAGAACATTCCTGTTGCTCCACATCCTCACCAACATTTCGTGTTCTGTTGTCAGTGTTCTGGATTCTGGGTATGTACTGGTGTCTCTTTTTTGTTTTAATTTGCATTTTCCTGATGACATATGACGTGAAGCATCTTTTTATATGCTTATTTGCCATCTGTAATATTTTCTTTTGTGAGGTATCTGCTAAGGTCTTTGGCTCATTTGTAATCAGGTTTTTCCACGATTGTTGAGTTTTAAGGGGTCTTTGTGTCTTTTTGATTAACAGTCCTTTGCCAGATGTGTATTTTGCAAATTTTTTCTCACAGTCTGTGCTTTGCCTTTTCATTCTCTTGGCATTGTTTCACAGAGTAGACATTTTTAAATTCAGTGCTTGTGCTTTTGTAGCTAAAGTTATTTCCAAAACCAAGGTCATTTAAATTTTCTTCTATATTACCTTCTACATGTTTCATGTTTAGGTTTATAATTTAATCTGAGTTAATTTTTGTGAAGAGTGTATGATATCTGCCTGGATTTATTTTATTTTATTATTTATTTTATTTTTATTTTATATTTTTACATTTAGCTTCACCATTACTCCAGAACCATTTGTTTGAAAGATTGTATTTTGCTCTCTTGTATTGCTTTTGCTTTTATATTAAATATAAAATATAATTGATAATATATATTCTGTTCCTTTAATCTAGTCTTTCTGTGGTATTACAATATCTTGCTTCCAATTATCGTTATGGTATACTTTTTTTAAAGGTTTATTTATTTATTTGACAGAGAGAGAGATCACAAATAGGCAGAGAGACAGACAGAGAGAGAAATGAGGAGAAGCAGGCTCCCTGCTGAGCAGAGAGCCCAATATGGGACTCGACCCCAGGCCCCTGGGATCATGACCTGAGCCAAAGGCAGAAGCTTAACCCACTGAGCCAACCAACCAGGCGCCCCATCGTTATGGTAAACTTTGAAGTCAGTCCTCAGGCTTTGTTCTCCTTCAACACTATGTTGACTATTGTGAGTCTTTGCCTCTCCATATAAACTTTAAAATAAGTTTGTTAATATTAAAAAAAAAAGAACTTGATGGAGTGCATTAATTGTATAGATAAACTTGGAAACCAGTGACCTCTTGAGCTTAGCAGGAGATAGACCATGGACATCAGTTGTCACAGTGGTGCCTCTGGCAGAACCTATTGCAAATCCCTAGGCAAAATGAGACCTCAAGGATCTGAGAGATGTCTAAGAAGTACTTGATACATCCCTTGGGTATGGTTTATTAAGTGTCCACCTGTCTGAAAGCTGGGGAATCTAGATAAGGGAGGGAAAATTAGTTATGATAAAACATATCAACAAACATAAATAAATGTTGTAAAACTAATTGTCATGGCTCATATACAATATGCCCAACAGAGGGACCATCAAAAGGAAAGCATCAGTTATGTTTATTGTGAAATGTTTTATTCAAAATAAAGCAATGAGAGGGGAAGACACAATGAGAAAATTACCATTTTTTAAATGGTAACCTTCTTACAAAATAGAATAGGGTTTATATTCTAAGTAGTATATTGAAAAGTAAAACATTGGGGGGCCTGGGTGGCTCAGTGGTTTGGGCTGCTGCCTTCGGCTCGGGTCTTGATCTCAGGGTCCTGGAATTGAGCCCTGCATCGGGCTCTCTGCTCCGCAGGAAGCCTGCTTCTCTCTCTCTCTCTCTCTCTGCCTGTCTCTCTGCCTACTTGTGATCTCTGTCTGTCAAATAAATAAATAAAATCTTTTTAAAAAAAAGAAAATAAAGGTAAAACATTAAAAAATAAAATTTAAATTTAAAAAAATTATGTAATTTTTAAAAAAGGTTAAAAAGAGCAGAACCATTTTTCTTGTAACTGGAAAATACATTCTATATATATCTATCAAAAATAACTTGTCGGGTGCCTGGGTGGTTTGTGGGTTAAGCCGCTGCCTTCAGCTCAGGTCATGATCTCAGGGTCCAGGGATGGAGCCCCACATTGGGCTCTCTGCTCAACGGGGAGCCTGCTACCTCCTCTCTCTCTTTGCCTGCCTCTCTGCCTACTTGTAATCTCTCTCTCTGTCAAATAAATAAATAAAATCTTTAAAAAAAATAACTTGTCATGGGGGCACCTGGGTGGCTCAGTGGGTTAAAGCCTCTACCTTCGGCTCAGGTCATGATCCCAGAATCCTTGGATCGAGTCCCACATCGGGCTCTCAGCTCAGCAGGGAGCCTGCTTCCCCCCTCTCACTCTGCCTGACCCTGCCTACTTGTGATCTCTGTCAAAGAAATAAATAAAATCTTTTATAAAAAAATTTAAAAAAATAACTTGTCATGTCTGGAATCAGGAGCATATGGAAAAAAATAATATCTGAGGACAATACTTCTGCCATGTTTTGTGCCTTGTTAATATTTTTAAACAGTCAGGCAACTTTTAGCTTTATTGATATACCTACTAAGAGACTAGCAGTGCCTTTTGGAGCCCTATGACTATAAAAAGTAATTGCAAATATTCAAAATGTTTAGTATGGTGTCACTATTTAGGGCCACCACCAAGCATGTTTCAGAAGTAAGCATAACTGTTACACTTCTGTAAGGCAAAAGGGCATGTTTTCAGGAGTTCCATCTGCTGTACCAGGAAGTGAATCAAGTAATGAATTTTGTCTATAAAATAATTCACTTTTCAATTTAACATTCCTCATTCCACATTATAATAATAAAAACTAGGAGGAGACTAAAACAAACAAACAACTACAACTACAACAACCAGCTTTTCCTTCAGTGGAAAAGTAAATAGAACCTTATGAGTAGCCTGAAATTTATTTTTAAATAATTTTAAGATAAGCGTTTTTGTTAGAAAACCATATATTTTATATAGCTAAGAAATAACAGGCAAAGTTTTATTAACGTCTAAAAAGTCTAGTTACTTCTATTTATCTATTAACTCATCTCTTTATGAAGTAGAACATGATCACACCTATTGTATCTACCCAAGTTTGTATGCTTTGGTTATTTTATGTTTGCTATTTCCTTGCTTAATTTTTACAATATTTGATACATAATAGTATCTTTAAGTCCATCTACGGTTTCACAGAATTTGTTTGAACTTCATCAATATGTACAATACTTTTTGCACGTTGATTAAAAATTACGAGATATGGGGGCTCCTGGGTGGCTCAGTGGTTTAGGCCTCTGCCTTCGGCTCAGGTCATGATTTCAGGGTCCTGGGATGGAGCCCCACATCGGGCTCTCTGCTCAGCGGGGAGCCTGCTCCCCCACCCCTCTCTCTGCCTGCCTCTCTACCTACTTTTGATCTGTCAAATGGGTAAATAAGCTCTTTCAAAAAAGATTTACTAGGTGTGAAATACACCGAGGCTATGGGAAGGAAAATGATTTCACCTGATCTGACTAGGAAGTGGTTGAAGCCTGAATTAAAGTGCTACAAAAAGAGTCAAGACCTGGGAAATATATGGGTAAAAAGTCCCTAGAAAAACAGCAATAATAACGGGCTGCTCTGTATTGATCCAGATCCTGCGGTAGGCAAAGAAGAGCTGGTTTTAGCCAGAGGATGATCTCCGTTTGTCTTCATGATCTGGCATTTCCTGCAAGCCAGGCATGGGGCTCTGCACTAGAGCTGCAAATGCTGGGGGGCCCTCACTGTCCCTTTTCTCTTCTCAGGGGGCCAAAGGGCATGTCCATGGTACAGTGTGTCAGGCTTTACCACAGGGAGATAAAAGACTGCCAAGGGTAGGCTGGAGCTGGGAAAAGGCACTTAGGAACAGATTTTGAGGGGAGGTGATAGACAAGGGCAAAGCGAAGAATGGGGATGAGTGTGTCACTTTCAAAGTGCCAGGAGGCAGCACAGTGCATTCGGGAATCTACAGCAAGTTCAGGACAACGGGCAGCTGATCTGGCAGCATCACCTGGGGATGGAGGCTGAGCCCCGGGTTTAACACTGGGGGTGAGCTGGTTTGTATACTATGCCAAGAAGGTGAGGTACTACACTGTGGGGGCACAGGGAGCTACCGGAAAATTTCAAATATCAGAATCGTCACCATCATAGAGTATTTAATTGCAACCTAGCTTTCATCAAGGGTAAGATGCACTATAGTTTATGTTCGACTAAGAAAGAGAAATGCTGTCAGTTAAACTAGGATATGTCATCAAGTGCAAGAGTTATTAGAATGGGGGGGGAGGACAAATCTTAGAACAAGTAAACTGTGGTACTAGAATAATTAAGAAAGGTCGAACACTTGGATCAACTAAAAAAGTGATTATTGCTTACCATGTGCCCCAAACTATATTAAGTCTTAGAACAAGAGACGATTTCATCTTGATGCCCCGAAGCTGTTAGACCCAAGGTACAGAGGGCAGTAGCCAACGACAAGCAGGCCCCAAGTGCCATGTGCAGACTCGAAGAGCAACTGCCTTTGAGAGAGGAAACGGTTGAGAGTGGGCTTTCTGAGGAAGAGAATTACTAGCTGGGAAAGTAGGAACATTGACACAGAATCAGAATGGATGCCCCTACGTGACAGAGTTGGTGAAACTTCCCTTCTAAGACATCTTGAGGCTCCTCAGAAATGTATTCTTCATTTTGGACGGAACATTCAGGATAAATATGATCCGTTCGAGTTCCTGGTTCTCTCATCAGGTCTGTTTCTTAGGATTCACTGGCACAAGATAAGGGTTTTGATAGTCCAGGGTAAATCCTGACAAAAGCAAAGCACGGTATCTATGAAAAACTAACCACTCAGAAGAGAACAACAGATAAAAGGCCAGGCCGACCTGACCCTGCAGGATAGGTAAGGTTGGTCTGGCAACAGGGGTAGAGGGGAAGTGCCCATCCTCTGCTAGAAGAGCTAGAGAAGACCCCTTCCGGAGAGACCACCAGGAGAGGAGAGCAGTAGGTGCTGATGATGAAGAATATTTTAATCAGCAGATAAGGTCAAAATGACAAAGTTCCAGGATCAGAGTAAACATATGGGATTAAAAAATAAAAATTAAAAAAAAAAATTTTTTTAGAAAGGAAATTTTTTTTAAAGGACTTTAAACAAAAGTCCTTTCTAAGAGACAGTTGGCTGTTTAAACCAAAAGTACAACTCACTGAGAGAATCGCCGCATTATTTATTGGGGTAGAAAGGACCTGGAATGCAGAAAGACCCATTCTGCAGAAGAAAAAATAGAATCACTAACAGGCCTCATGCCTTGCACAGCCAGTGGCTAGAATCCCTGCCTCATGAGACCCTGTGCTAGAAGGCCGCTAGAACCATCTCAACTATGTTCGTCTTTCTTGGAAGCTAACAAGTGTTTGCCAGTTTAAGAGCACGGTAACAATCAGTCACGTTATGTTATAATGATTGTCGGTATCTTTAAAAGCCTTGTCAAGTTCCTTTTTGAGTAACCCTCACCCCACCCTTAGAGAAAGGGTGTGGTTCACCTCTTTGAAATACCTCATTGTTGTTTCACATTTACAATACCCAAAAAAAAAAAAAAAAAATCTTTTAATTAACAAAGTGTTCAGAAGGGGGCGCCACTGTAAACAATGAGAGTTTTCGCTGCCCTGACAGTTTTGTTGCAGAAACAGCAGAAAGCACTCAGGTCAGACACAGCCAAGGGCTGGAGGGATTTTTAAAATTACAAAAACCGAACCAAATCAAACCAAAACAAACATCAAAACCAATGTCCAAGATTTCAAGTTTGCTACTAAAGGTATGACGTTCTCCTAAGACATGCGAGTGACTTGATCAATATATTTATTATTTATATTTGAAGAAGAAGGAACTATTTGATGCAGCAAAACCATAGTGCAAGGACCAATGCCGCGCTTCCCAGAGAACCCCAAGCTCTTTTTCTAGAATGGCCATATGCGTATGCATCAGGCTTCCTCTTTTCACTCCCTTTGTGGATCACCTACCATGGAGGTCATGGAATAACCAATAACCAAAAAGAAACAAAAAACCAAAACATCCAGGTCTAAGTGATTCGTGGGTGCCATCATGCAATGGCGGACCCTGCCTGGAGAGGAGGAGACTGCTTAAACAGATCGCGGGCAAGCATCTCAGCCCAGGCCTGTGCTGGGGAAGCTGGTTCCCGGCTTTGGGCACAATCAGGAAGCCAGCGAAGTGACCCGAGAGTGCAGCCGGGGTTTAGGGCTGATGATGTTTTTGCGGCCAGGCAGCAGGTGGACACCCGCTCGGGGAGCCAGGCTAGGAGGCCGCTCAGCGCTGGCGCTGGCCACCCACGCAAGCCCCCCGGGCTTTCCCGGTGCCAGTGCCCCGGGCCCGCGCCACAGGACGGAGGGGGAGGTGGGCGAGGGCGTGGGCGGTCCGGAGAAGGGGCTTTGCTAATTGCAGAATCCGGGAGTGAGCTCGTGGAGGACGCAGCGGAGAGTCTGAGAGGAGGTGGAGGAGCTGGCGGAGGAGGGGCGCGCAGCTCCGCTGTGCTCTGCTGCAGCCCAGTCCGCACTGCAGGACACCCGCACTCCCGCGCTCCAGCCCAGCTCCTGAGGCCGCACTGTCCCGCTCCCACGGCCCGCTGCCCCGCCCTGCCCCATGGCTTCTCAGGACGACCCTCTGCGAGCAGGTAAAGTGACACCGCGCTGCGCCCTCACCTGGAGCAGAAAGCGCGGGCCGCGAGCTCGCGGGGGTGTCGGGACCCAGCCTCCCGCGACCACCGGGGCAGCGGGACCACCCCGGACGACGCGCCACACCCGGGTCCCCACGGGGTCGGGCCGGGGATGGAGCCAGGCGAGGTGCCCCCCGCAGCGAGCGCAATAGCCCCCTTCACGCGCGTGTGCCGAGGACCCCCTTCCCTCATCCCGAGCTGTGGCCCCGCCACTTTTGTACTGGACTTGGGATCCCAGGTAGAAACTAGTCCCTCAGACCTCCCTGGCAGCAAGGAGCACAGGGAGGGATTCTCAGTTTTTCCGCCCCCCCTCCCCCCTCCTCCCCTGGCTCTTCCTCTCCACATTCACATGCCTTCTGGCCTCCCTTTCCTCTCCTCATTGTCACTTTTATTAAATGGTTTTGTTCTGCATGTTGACCCGCAGAGCGATTTCATGAATGAATATACATACAGGAAACTGAGTCGGAGCCCACCTGTGGAGGCCTTTCATTAGAATGGTCTCTGGTTCTAGCCTCAGTTCAGAATACTGCCTGTACCTGAGGACCGAGTCCAGATGTTTCTTTCGTCTCTGACTTGAATTTGAAATATATACCATTCATTTGTTGATGGGCATCTAGGTTCTTTCCATAGTTTGGCTATTGTGGATATTGCTTTCTATAAACATTTGGTGTACGTGCCCCTTTGGATCATATAGTAGTCTTCTTTACCTCTATCAGAACCCGAGGAAGCTTTATTTATTTATTTACTCACATAAACGGGTGATCCAACACATCTTTTTTTGATGTTCAAATGTATTATAATGTCTTACCGCTTAACACTATGCTTACTGCTCTCTTTCACTGTCTGACTAAATCCTCATCATCACTATGCCATTTAATCAGAAAGAACATTTGAACTCAGAATTCTCTCCATATCAGGGAATGAAGACTCCACCCTTCTGTTTGTGCAGGTAAAATAAATGTTGATATTGTCTGTCCTGCACATACCCCATCCTGTTCACCAGAATATTCACCATCAGAATAGATACAAAATAAAAACCATACCTCACCACTTCTATTACCACCCAGTATGCTAAAAACACCATCATATGTTCCTGAATTATTGACTTGATTGATAACCCCACTTCCACACATACTGCACTCCTTTCTCCCTGCAAATTTATTTTGGTACAGCAACTTAACCTAAAAATCAAGTCAGATGATTTTATTCTGCTTTTGAAAGTCTTTTGGTATCTTCCCCTTTCATATTAAATAAAAACTGAAGGCGTTTCAATGTACTAGAGGGTCATACATCAATACGTTCTTCCTCTCTCCACCACTATGAACTCCTGATTGGCCTCCTTGTTTTTCCTCAAAAGTAACAGACCAGCTGTTCACACAAAGTCTATATACTTACTTGCTCTGCCTAGAGCAATCTTTTCCTTTAATATTTGTATAACACCCTCCTTCACTTCCTGGGTATTTGTGCAAATGAGTAAAAAGCCTGTATTAAGTGGATATTTTAAAAGCTAAATGAATGGCTTAATAGTTGCATATAGGGGGAAAGGGAACATATTTTCCACGGTTTAGAAGTGGAGTTCTTTTATAGAGTTCTTGTACAAGCCTACACTATGGAACGATAATGGGCAGTTGTACATTGCAATTATACAAACACTTTGGTAATTTATATCCTTTTTTGGTAATTCATGACTGGACCATTTAATTCCTTAGGAGCATTATAGCATTTCAACTTTTCATGTTCAATAAACTTATTGGGGTTGCTCCCTTTTTTATTCAAATGGAGAAATAGTCATGATTTCATCTAAAGAAAGTGTTATTGATTGTGTTGTTTTCCAGGAATGAGTCGCACATGCTAGTTTAAAAGTTTTGTTAAATTCCCAAGTGTGTCACCGATAAAAGCCTTTTGTAGATTAGTAACTTGCTCAAAACAGAAAAGTTATGTAACACTCAATTGTTATACTATCTTTGTTTCCATCTTGCATTGTAATAACACCCATCTTAACTCTATTTAAGACAAGTCATCGCCAGATGGCTTTCTGGCATTGATTGCATGATATGAAATCTAGTATAACTAAAAGTTTTTGGTTTTAGTAGCCTATAAATCAATTTAGAAAAATATATGTATTTGAATATAAGGTAAAGTTTTAAATTATTTGGCAATAGTAAACTAAACTTTTTTTTGGTAAATTTTTATTTTCTAAAATTTCATTGAGCTCTTTTGCAATAAGAAACAAGTTACAAAAAATTAAGGTTTATTTACCCCAATTCAAAATTATTAGGAATATAATCATAGAGGTTGAAGTATTTAAAATATGGAACCCCAAATATTTTATTAGGTAAATTCTTGAATGCTGAGCATTCACTGTTAAAATATACTACTACTATTGATAGACTGGTAGAAGCCTAAAATCAAATATTTATTAAATATTTATATCCATATCTTTTCATGGCTTGGTAATTCATTTCTCTAGCATTAAATAAGATTCCATTGTTTGCATGTACTACACTTTATTTGAACTTTCACCTATGAAAGGATATCTTGGTTGCTTCCAAGCTTTTGTCAGTAATGAATAAAACTACTATAGACATCTTTGTGGGTATAGGTTTCATCTTCTTTGGATAAATACCAAGAACTGCTACTGCTGAATCATCTGGCAAGAATATGTTTA
Organism: Mustela nivalis; assembly: GCF_964662115.1. Lineage (NCBI taxonomy): Eukaryota > Metazoa > Chordata > Mammalia > Carnivora > Mustelidae > Mustela > Mustela nivalis. The sequence goes on along the minus strand of NW_028133943.1, from coordinate 9,239 downwards.
GTTTTGTAAGAAACTGCCAAGTTGTTTTCCATTCTTTATTCTCAATAGACATGGAAGAACATTCCTGTTGCTCCACATCCTCACCAACATTTCGTGTTCTGTTGTCAGTGTTCTGGATTCTGGGTATGTACTGGTGTCTCTTTTTTGTTTTAATTTGCATTTTCCTGATGACATATGACGTGAAGCATCTTTTTATATGCTTATTTGCCATCTGTAATATTTTCTTTTGTGAGGTATCTGCTAAGGTCTTTGGCTCATTTGTAATCAGGTTTTTCCACGATTGTTGAGTTTTAAGGGGTCTTTGTGTCTTTTTGATTAACAGTCCTTTGCCAGATGTGTATTTTGCAAATTTTTTCTCACAGTCTGTGCTTTGCCTTTTCATTCTCTTGGCATTGTTTCACAGAGTAGACATTTTTAAATTCAGTGCTTGTGCTTTTGTAGCTAAAGTTATTTCCAAAACCAAGGTCATTTAAATTTTCTTCTATATTACCTTCTACATGTTTCATGTTTAGGTTTATAATTTAATCTGAGTTAATTTTTGTGAAGAGTGTATGATATCTGCCTGGATTTATTTTATTTTATTATTTATTTTATTTTTATTTTATATTTTTACATTTAGCTTCACCATTACTCCAGAACCATTTGTTTGAAAGATTGTATTTTGCTCTCTTGTATTGCTTTTGCTTTTATATTAAATATAAAATATAATTGATAATATATATTCTGTTCCTTTAATCTAGTCTTTCTGTGGTATTACAATATCTTGCTTCCAATTATCGTTATGGTATACTTTTTTTAAAGGTTTATTTATTTATTTGACAGAGAGAGAGATCACAAATAGGCAGAGAGACAGACAGAGAGAGAAATGAGGAGAAGCAGGCTCCCTGCTGAGCAGAGAGCCCAATACGGGACTCGATCCCAGGCCCCTGGGATCATGACCTGAGCCAAAGGCAGAAGCTTAACCCACTGAGCCAACCAGGCGCCCCATCGTTATGGTAAACTTTGAAGTCAGTCCTCAGGCTTTGTTCTCCTTCAACACTATGTTGACTATTGTGAGTCTTTGCCTCTCCATATAAACTTTAAAATAAGTTTGTTAATATTAAAAAAAAAAGAACTTGATGGAGTGCATTAATTGTATAGATAAACTTGGAAACCAGTGACCTCTTGAGCTTAGCAGGAGATAGACCATGGACATCAGTTGTCACAGTGGTGCCTCTGGCAGAACCTGTTGCAAATCCCTAGGCAAAATGAGACCTCAAGGATCTGAGAGATGTCTAAGAAGTACTTGATACATCCCTTGGGTATGGTTTATTAAGTGTCCACCTGTCTGAAAGCTGGGGAATCTAGATAAGGGAGAAAATTAGTTATGATAAAACATATCAACAAACATAAATAAATGTTGTAAAACTAATTGTCATGGCTCATATACAATATGGCCAACAGAGGGACCATCAAAAGGAAAGCATCAGTTAAGTTTATTGTGAAATGTTTTATTCAAAATAAAGCAATGAGAGGGGAAGACACAATGAGAAAATTACCATTTTTTAAATGGTAACCTTCTTACAAAATAGAATAGGGTTTATATTCTATTTAGTATATTGAAAAGTAAAACATTGGGGTGCCTGGGTGGCTCAGTGGTTTGGGCTGCTGCCTTCGGCTCGGGTCTTGATCTCAGGGTCCTGGAATTGAGCCCTGCATCGGGCTCTCTGCTCCGCAGGAAGCCTGCTTCTCTCTCTCTCTCTCTCTCTGCCTGTCTCTCTGCCTACTTGTGATCTCTGTCTGTCAAATAAATAAATAAAATCTTTTTAAAAAAAAGAAAATAAAGGTAAAACATTAAAAAATAAAATTTAAATTTAAAAAAATTATGTAATTTTTAAAAAAGGTTAAAAAGAGCAGAACCATTTTTCTTATAACTGGAAAATATATGCTATATATATCTATCAAAAATAACTTGTCGGGTGCCTGGGTGGTTTGTGCGTTAAGCCGCTGCCTTCAGCTCAGGTCATGATCTCAGGGTCCAGGGATGGAGCCCCACATTGGGCTCTCTGCTCAACGGGGAGCCTGCTACCTCCTCTCTCTCTTTGCCTGCCTCTCTGCCTACTTGTAATCTCTCTCTCTGTCAAATAAATAAATAAAATCTTTTAAAAAAAATAACTTGTCATGGGGGCACCTGGGTGGCTCAGTGGGTTAAAGCCTCTGCCTTCGGCTCAGGTCATGATCCCAGAATCCTTGGATCGAGTCCCACATCGGGCTCTCAGCTCAGCAGGGAGCCTGCTTCCCCCCTCTCACTCTGCCTGACCCTGCCTACTTGTGATCTCTGTCAAAGAAATAAATAAAATCTTTTATAAAAAAATTTTAAAAAATAACTTGTCATGTCTGGAATAAGGAGCATATAGAAAAAATAATATCTGAGGACAATACTTCTGCCATGTTTTGTGCCTTGTTAATATTTTTAAACAGTCAGGCAACTTTTAGCTTTATTGAAATACCTACTAAGAGACTAGCAGTGCCTTTTGGAGCCCTATGACTATAAAAAGTAATTGCAAATATTCAAAATGTTTAGTATGGTGTCACTATTTAGGGCCACCACCAAGCATGTTTCAGAAGTAAGCATAACTGTTACACTTCTGTAAGGCAAAAGGGCATGTTTTCAGGAGTTCCATCTGCTGTACCAGGAAGTGAATCAAGTAATGAATTTTGTCTATAAAATAATTCACTTTTCAATTTAACATTCCTCATTCCACATTATAATAATAAAAACTAGGAGGAGACTAAAACAAACAAACAACTACAACTACAACAACCAGCTTTTCCTTCAGTGGAAAAGTAAATAGAACCTTATGAGTAGCCTGAAATTTATTTTTAAATATTTTTAAGATAAGCGTTTTTGTTAGAAAACCATATATTTTATATAGCTAAGAAATAACAGGCAAAGTTTTATTAACGTCTAAAAAGTCTAGTTACTTCTATTTATCTATTAACTCATCTCTTTATGAAGTAGAACATGATCACACCTATTGTATCTACCCAAGTTTGTATGCTTTGGTTATTTTATGTTTGCTATTTCCTTGCTTAATTTTTACAATATTTGATACATAATAGTATCTTTAAGTCCATCTACGGTTTCACAGAATTTGTTTGAACTTCATCAATATGTACAATACTTTTTGCACGTTGATTAAAAATTACGAGATATGGGGGCTCCTGGGTGGCTCAGTGGTTTAGGCCTCTGCCTTCGGCTCAGGTCATGATTTCAGGGTCCTGGGATGGAGCCCCACATCGGGCTCTCTGCTCAGCGGGGAGCCTGCTCCCCCACCCCTCTCTCTGCCTGCCTCTCTACCTACTTTTGATCTGTCAAATGGGTAAATAAGCTCTTTCAAAAAAGATTTACTAGGTGTGAAATACACCGAGGCTATGGGAAGGAAAATGATTTCACCTGATCTGACTAGGAAGTGGTTGAAGCCTGAATTAAAGTGCTACAAAAAGAGTCAAGACCTGGGAAATATATGGGTAAAAAATCCCTAGAAAAACAGCAATAATAACGGGCTGCTCTGTATTGATCCAGATCCTGCGGTAGGCAAAGAAGAGCTGGTTTTAGCCAGAGGATGATCTCCGTTTGTCTTCATGATCTGGCATTTCCTGCAAGCCAGGCATGGGGCTCTGCACTAGAGCTGCAAATGCTGGGGGGCCCTCACTGTCCCTTTTCTCTTCTCAGGGGGACAACGGGCATGTCCATGGTGCAGTGTGACAGGTTTTACCACAGGGAGATAAAAGACTGCCAAGGGTAGGCTGGAGCTGGGAAAAGGCACTTAGGAACAGATTTTGAGGGGAGGTGATAGACAAGGGCAAAGCGAAGAATGGGGATGAGTGTGTCACTTTCAAAGTGCCAGGAGGCAGCACAGTGCATTCGGGAATCTACAGCAAGTTCAGGACAACGGGCAGCTGATCTGGCAGCATCACCTGGGGATGGAGGCTGAGCCCCGGGGTTAACACTGGGGGTGAGCTGGTTTGTATACTATGCCGAGAAGGTGAGGTACTACACTGTGGGGGCACAGGGAGCTACCGGAAAATTTCAAATATCAGAATCGTCACCATCATAGAGTATTTAATTGCAACCTAGCTTTCATCAAGGGTAAGATGCATTATAGTTTATGTTCGACTAAGAAAGAGAAATGCTGTCAGTTAAACTAGGATATGTCATCAAGTGCAAGAGTTATTAGAATGGGGGGGGGGAGGACAAATCTTAGAACAAGTAAACTGTGGTACTAGAATAATTAAGAAAGGTCGAACACTTGGATCAACTAAAAAAGTGATTATTGCTTACCATGTGCCCCAAACTATATTAAGTCTTAGAACAAGAGACGATTTCATCTTGATGCCCCTGATGAGGGAGCAGGAGGCTGGCTGAGAACGGAGCAGGGGCTAGCACCTTGCACCCCCTCTCCACCCACTCCCCTTGGTAATATGTGTGACATTTCACAGGCACCCCTGACTGCCCTAAAAGAAGAGCAAATGGTTATCTTGCAGAGATCACAGTCCTGCAAGGCAGGAGTCTCTCTTGGTTTACAAATGTCCTTGAGATTTACAACAAAGAAGTTGCCTTATCAATAGCCCAATTTCCAAAGATACATAACTCAGTTCCTCAAGCCCTAACGTCACCCTCCCCTCCATAAAAAAACCGAAGGAGATGGAGGTAGAAGGAAAAGTAAATAAAGTTAAATTTCTTTTAAGACCTAAATCTCACTAACAAGGACGTTTGATAGCAGGAATGTAACATTCCACCAGGAGACTCCCAATTGTCTTTATGTTAGTGCCTCCTTAGAGGGAAAGTGGCCTTGGCTTGATAGTAACCAGGCCTTCCATATCCTGACAGTCTTCTTTATCCCAATAGCCCTTCTGAACAACCCTTTGACCTCACCTACCCAACTCCTGTGTATATAACCAGCCACTCCTCACAACCCGGGGCAGCAGCATCTCCGTCTGCCCACGGGTCCTGTCCCCGTGCTTTAATAAACCACCATTTTGCACCAAAGATGTCTTAAGAATTCTTTCTTTAGTCATCAGCTCCGAACCTCACCCCACCGAACCTGACTTAGGTTCTGGGACTTCATCACCCCGAAGCTGTTAGACCCAAGGTACAGAGGGCAGTAGCCAACGACAAGCAGGCCCCAAGTGCTATGTGCAGACTCGAAGAGCAACTGCCTTTGAGAGAGAAAACGGTTGAGAGTGGGCTTTCTGAGGAAGAAAATTACTAGCTGGGAAAGTAAGAACATTGACACAGAATCAGAATGGATGCCCCTACGTGACAGAGTTGGTGAAACTTCCCTTCTAAGACATCTTGAGGCTCCTCAGAAATGTATTCTTCATTTTGGACGGAACATTCAGGATAAATATGATCTGTTCGAGTTCCTGGTTCTCTCATCAGGTCTGTTTCTTAGGATTCACTGGCACAAGATAAGGGTTTTGATAGTCCAGGGTAAATCCTGACAAAAGCAAAGCACGGTATCTATGAAAAACTAACCACTCAGAAGAGAACAACAGATAAAAGGCCAGGCCGACCTGACCCTGCAGGATAGGTAAGGGTGGTCTGGCAACAGGGGTAGAGGGGAAGTGCCCATCCTCTGCTAGAAGAGCTAGAGAAGTCCCCTTCCGGAGAGACCACCAGGAGAGGAGAGCAGTAGGTGCTGATGATGAAGAATATTTTAATCAGCAGATAAGGTCAAAATGACAAAGTTCCAGGATCAGAGTAAACATATGGGATTAAAAAATAAAAATTAAAAAAAGAATTTTTTTTGAAAGGACTTTTTTTTTAAAGGACTTTAAACAAAAGTCCTTTCTAAGAGATAGTTGGCTGTTTAAACCCAAAGTACAACTCACTGAGAGAATCGCCGCATTATTTATTGGGGTAGAAAGGACCTGGAATGCAGAAAGACCCATTCTGCAGAAGAAAAAATAGAATCACTAACAGGCCTCATGCCTTGCACAGCCAGTGGCTAGAATCCCTGCCTCATGAGACCCTGTGCTAGAAGGCCGCTAGAACCATCTCAACTATGTTCGTCTTTCTTGGAAGCCAGCAAGTGTTTGCCAGGTTAAGAGCACGGTAACAATCAGTCACGTTATGTTATAATGATTGTCGGTATCTTTAAAAGCCTTGTCAAGTTCCTTTTTGAGTAACCCTCACCCCACCCTTAGAGAAATTGATCTGTGGTTCACCTCTTTGAAATACCTCATTGTTGTTTCACATTTACAATAGCCAAAAAAAAAAAAAAAAAGCTTTTTATTAACAAAGTGTTCAGAAGGGGGCGCCACTGTAAACAATGAGAGTTTTCGCAGCCCTGACAGTTTTGTTGCAGAAACAGCAGAAAGCACTCAGGTCAGACACAGCCAAGGGCTGGAGGGATTTTTAAAATTACAAAAACCGAACCAAATCAAACCAAAACAAAAATCAAAACCAATGTCCAAGATTTCAAGTTTGCTACTAAAGGTATGACATTCTCCTAAGACATGGGAGTGACTTGATCAATATATTTATATATTGATATTTGAAGAAGAAGGAACTATTTGATGCAGCAAAACCATAGTGCAAGGACCAATGCCGCGCTTCCCAGAGAACCTCAAGCTCTTTTTCTAGAATGGCCATATGCGTATGCATCAGGCGTCCTCTTTTCACTCCCTTTGTGGATCACCTACCATGGAGGTCATGGAATAACCAATAACCAAAAAAGAAACAAAAAACCAAAACATCCAGGTCTAAGTGATTCGTGGGTGCCATCATGCAATGGCGGACCCTGCCTGGAGAGGAGGAGACTGCTTAAACAGATGGCGGGCAAGCATCTCAGCCCAGGCCTGTGCTGGGGAAGCTGGTTCCCGGCTTTGGGCACAATCAGGAAGCCAGCGAAGTGACCCGAGAGTGCAGCCGGGTTTAGGGCTGATGATGTTTTTGCGGCCAGGCAGCAGGTGGACACCCGCTCGGGGAGCCAGGCTAGGAGGCCGCTCAGCGCTGGCGCTGGCCACCCTCGCAAGCCCCCCGGGCTTTCCCGGTGCCCGTGCCCTGGGCCCGCGCCTCAGGACGGAGGGGGAGGTGGGCGAGGGCGTGGGCGGTCCGGAGAAGGGGCTTTGCTAATTGCAGAATCCGGGAGTGAGCTCGCGGAGGACGCAGCGGAGAGTCTGAGAGGAGGTGGAGGAGCTGGCGGAGGAGGGGCGCGCAGCTCCGCTGTGCTCTGCTGCAGCCCAGTCCGCACTGCAGGACACCCGCACTCCCGCGCTCCAGCCCAGCTCCTGAGGCCGCACTGTCCCGCTCCCACGGCCCGCTGCCCCGCCCTGCCCCATGGCTTCTCAGGACGACCCTCTGCGAGCAGGTAAAGTGACACCGCGCTGCGCCCTCACCTGGAGCAGAAAGCGCGGGCCGCGAGCTCGCGGGGGTGTCGGGACCCAGCCTCCCGCGACCACCGGGGCAGCGGGACCACCCCGGACGACGCGCCACACCCGGGTCCCCACGGGGTCGGGCCGGGGATGGAGCCAGGCGAGGTGCCCCCCGCAGCGAGCGCAATAGCCCCCTTCACGCGCGTGTGCCGAGGACCCCCTTCCCTCATCCCGAGCTGTGGCCCCGCCACTTTTGTACTGGACTTGGGATCCCAGGTAGAAACTAGTCCCTCAGACCTCCCTGGCAGCAAGGAGCACAGGGCGGGATTCTCAGTTTTTCCGCCCCCCCTCCCCCCTCCTCCCCTGGCTCTTCCTCTCCACATTCACATGCCTTCTGGCCTCCCTTTCCTCTCCTCATTGTCACTTTTATTAAATGGTTTTGTTCTGCATGTTGACCCGCAGAGCGATTTCATGAATGAATATACATACAGGAAACTGAGTCGGAGCCCACCTGTGGAGGCCTTTCATTAGAATGGTCTCTGGTTCTAGCCTCAGGTCAGAATACTGCCTGTACCTGAGGACCAAGTCCAGATGTTTCTTTCATCTCTGACTTGAATTTGAAATATATACCATTCATTTGTTGATGGGCATCTAGGTTCTTTCCATAGTTTGGCTATTGTGGATATTGCTTTCTATAAACATTTGGTGCACGTGCCCCTTTGGATCATATAGTAGTCTTCTTTACGTCTATCAGAACCCCAAAAAGCTTTATTTATTTATTTACTCACATAAACGGGTGATCCAACACAACTTTTTTTGATGTTCAAATGTATTATAATGTCTTACCGCTTAACACTATGCTTACTGCTCTCTTTCACTGTCTGACTAAATCCTCATCATCACTATGCCATTTAATCAGAAAGAACATTTGAACTCAGAATTCTCTCCATATCAGGGAATGAAGACTCCACCCTTCTGTTTGTGCAGGTAAAATAAATGTTGATATTGTCTGTCCTGCACATACCCCATCCTGTTCACCAGAATATTCACCATCAGAATAGATACAAAATAAAAACCATACCTCACCACTTCTATTACCACCCAGTATGCTAAAAACACCATCATATGTTCCTGAATTATTGACTTGATTGATAACCCCACTTCCACACATACTGCACTCCTTTCTCCCTGCAAATTTATTTTGGTACAGCAACTTAACCTAAAAATCAAGTCAGATGATTTTATTCTGCTTTTGAAAGTCTTTTGGTATCTTCCCCTTTCATATTAAATAAAAACTGAAGGCGTTTCAATGTACTAGAGGGTCATACATCAATACGTTCTTCCTCTCTCCACCACTATGAACTCCTGATTGGCCTCCTTGTTTTTCCTCAAAAGTAACAGACCAGCTGTTCACACAAAGTCTATATACTTACTTGCTCTGCCTAGAGCAATCTTTTCCTTTAATATTTGTATAACACCCTCCTTCACTTCCTGGGTATTTGTGCAAATGAGTAAAAAGCCTGTATTAAGTGGATATTTTAAAAGCTAAATGAATGGCTTAATAGTTGTATATAGGGGGAAAGGGAACATATTTTCCACGGTTTAGAAGTGGAGTTCTTCTATAGAGTTCTTGTACAAGCCTACACTATTGAACGATAAAAGGCAGTTGTACATTGCAATTATACAAACACTTTGGTAATTTATATCCTTTTTTGGTAATTCATGACTGGACCATTTAATTCCTTAGGAGCATTATAGCATTTCAACTTTTCATGTTCAATAAACTTATTGGGGTTGCTCCCTTTTTTATTCTAATGGAGAAATAGTCATGATTTCATCTAAAGAAAGTGTTATTGATTGTGTTGTTTTCTAGGAAT
>NW_028133944.1:0-50000 GCF_964662115.1 Mustela nivalis | reverse complement strand
ACAATTCCCTTGGAGAGGGCAAGTACAGTCCTCAGGTTTGGCTCCAGGGGCCGGAGCCTGTAGGTTGTGTAGGCCAGGGCTGTTTGGACAGTTGTCTGAAAACACAAACTCGGCTTATGTTTCGGGTCATAGGTATGGCAGGACTGAACTACAGATCATGAGGAGAACACTTCGGGATTTGAAAGAAGGGCGAGTGTGAGGCTCCTGCTCAAGTTTTTGTCTCTGGATATCGTGTCACTCATGGTCGTGGAATTTCTGGGTGACTTCATGGGAAATGGACGAGTCTTACTCTCTGGTGGTTTGTCCCCGTCCAAAGAGTTTGGGGTCATTCAGTGGGCTGGAAGAAGTCCGTTTTTGTGCTGGAAGAAGTCGGTTTTTGTTGTTGTTGTTGTTGCTGTTGTTTTCTTTTTTAACCTCAGGTGTCCCACCAAATAAGGGATTCCAGAGTAGAGCCCTGGGGAGGGGCGACTGGACAATCAGAAATCTGGTTAAAAATTGGGGCCTAGGGACATGTCAAGCCCATTATGACATCTAATGGTCCAGCCACTGAGAGGACTTACTAGAGGACAGGACTCATGCTGAGGGTCACAATGTGTGTGTATGCCCTCGTCGCACTCAAGAATGGGCGGGGCCTCAGGGTGAATGCTGGTTTCTCCTACACTGAACGTTGGACAACGTGCCAACCACAAGGTTTCTTGCCATAGGTAAGGAGGAGTTCTGATTTCTGCATCACACTCACCCCTGGGCGGTGATTGGAGATAAGGTCTCGGTTCTGAAGCCTGAAAACTGAGGTAGGGAAGAGATGATGACCTAAGGCCATGGCGGGTTTTATGTGCTCAGTGTGCGGTCAGCTTTCTGGGTATTTGTTAGCAGGTCCGGGCTCAGGTTGTGTTCGACAGTGCATTAGTGCCCAGGTTAGACGATATAATTAGGGTAAAGTCGAGTGCTGTGTAGGTTTATCCTCATTTAAAGTGCCTGGGCAGCTCATGAGGCAATATTTTTTTTCTAGAGGGCAGGCAGAGTGCTGCATTGTGGGTCCGGAATTGCCAAACTTGAGGGCTTCGGGGCCAGGAGTGTGAGGACGGAAGTCTGAGAAGACAAGCTAGACTTGGGTTTCAGGGCGAGGGCACGGCAGGTACCCCCTGCAGATCTGAACCAATATCTCATGCATTTAAAGACAGGGCGAGGATCAGCCGTTGGCTCTGGTTGGAGTTTCTGTGCATGACGGCCGCTTCATGAAGGGAGCGGAATCTCGGGGCCATTGAGGTTTTCCCACGTTGGGAGTTGTGGGATGCCCCCTTCAAGGATTCCTTCTGCGGGACAATTGAGACCTGTTGGACAGCTCCAGGACATCCCATATGGAATGACTCCAGAGCACCGTTCGCGGATGGATGCCTGGGAAGCCCGCCTCGCATTCCAATTGTCTCCTAGCAACAAGACAGTTTAGATCTGATGGCTCTTCCGGAGCAACCGGGGTGGCTGAGTTGAAATGGACTTTCCTGAGGATGGGTCCTAATGTTTTTCTGTGTCCATGAGGGCCTTGGAATGGGGCGGTGGCACCGGGACCCTGAAGTACTCTCCTAAGCTTTGGACATGGCTCCCATGCACAGGTTTCCTTGTGGAGACGAGATGAGTTCTGATGGGTGCCTCAGGAAAACCCCTAAGCTCGTATTGGAATCAGGCTTTTGAGGACACATGCCTGTAACCCAAAGCAATGGATCCTATTATGGCCTAGGGTCCTGTCTGGTTCAATTATCTTCTCTGGGGACATCCAACTATGGTATGAGTGGAGGTCGATTATCAGCTGGTGTCAGACAGCCCTTGTTTGTTCCGGGCGACCAACACTATTGGGATGGCCTCAGGGACTTTGGAGGTTTCACCTAATTTGTACGATTTTGGACCATGGAATGGGCAGAATTCCCATTGATTGGTAGGCACAGTCCTAATGTGTGGCTGCAGGGGCCCAGCCTGGAGGGTGTGTGCTCAAGACTTTGAGGACAGAAGTCTGAAAACACAAACTCAGCTTAGGTTTGGGGACGCAGGTATGGCAGGCCCGATCTACAAACCATGAGAAGAACTCTTCAGGATATGAAGAAAGTGCGAGTCTGAGGCGCTTGCTCAGGCTTTTGTCTCTGGATTTTGTTTCAGCGATGGCCGTGGAATGTCGGGGAGTCCTCATGGGCCATGGACGAATCTTCCTCTCTGAGGAGTTGGCCCGATTCCCAATTGCTTTTCGTCAATCTGTGGGATGGGAGGTCTCCTTTCAGGTTTGTTACCTCAGGTGTCCCACCAAAAGAGGAATTCCAAAGCAAAGCCGTGGGGAAGACTGAAGGGACAACCCGAACTATGGTTAAAAATTGGGGTTTGGGGCATGGCCAGCCCAATATGCTATCTCTTCATCCAGCCACTGAGTGGCCTTACTTGAGGACTGGGCTCAGCCTGAGGGTCACAATGTGTGTTTGTGACCAATGTGGCCCGCGAGCATGGGCTGGGCCTCATGGGCCACACTGGTTTCAACTACACTGAACGTTGGACAACATGCCAACCACAAGGTTTCTTGCCATGGGGAAGGAGTTCTGATTTCTGCAGCACCTTCAACCCTGCGCAGTGATTGGAGATAAGGTCTAGGTTCTGAAACCTGAAAACCGAGGTTGGGAAGAGATGACGACCTAAGGTTATGGCAGCTCGATGTGCTCAATGTGCGGCCAGCTGTCTGGGAGGGGCCAGGGGGTCCAGGCTCAGGCTGTGTCAGAAAGGGCATTGGTACCCTGGTCAGCCTATGTATTTGGGGTACAGCCAAGGTCGGTGCAGGTTGATCCTCATTTGGGGTTACTGGTTAGCCCCAGAGGACAATGTTTTTCTTCTGGAGGGCAGGCAGAGTGCTGCATTGTAGTTCTGGATTGCCAAACTGGAGGGCTTGTGGGCCAGTAGTCTGACGAACAAAGTCTGAGAACACAAGCTAGGCTTAGGTTTCTGGGTGAGGCCATGGCAGGCACAATCTACAGACCTGCATCGAGATCTCGTGCATCTGAAGTCAGGGCGAGGATCAGACGATCGCTCAGGTTGGAGTTTCTGTCCCTGATGGCCCCTTCATGAATGGGGGGGCATCACGAGGCCATGGGGGTTTTCCCACGATGGGAGTTGTGAGAAGCTCCAAACTGCAGAGAGTCTTCTGCAGGACAATTGAGACCTGATGTTTGGCTCCAGGCCAATGATTCTGAGCAGGATTCTAAGGATGGATGGCTGGGTAGGCCACCTCGCATTCCAATTGCCTCCAAGCAACAAGACAGGTTAGATCTCCTGGATCTGTGGGGAGCAACCGAGGACCCTGAGTTGAAATGGACACACCTGGGGATGGGTCCTAATATGCTTTTGTGTCTATGGAGACCTTGGAATGAAGCGGAGGCACTGGGGCCCTAAAGGGTTCTCCAAAACAAGGCTTTGACACAGCTCCAACGTGCAAGTTTCCCATGTGTAGATGAGATGTTTTCTGATGGGTGAGTCAAGAAACAGCTAGATGCTGCTTTTGAAATCCAGGCCTCTGAGGAGAGATGCCTGGAAACCAAAGTAATGGATCTGAGTGTTGCCTTGGGGCCTGTTCTTTCCTTTTTACCTCTGAGGACATCTGTCTATGGGTCTGTGTGCAGGTAGGTGCTCAGTTGGGCTCAGATTGCCCCTGTTTTTCCTGGGAAGCCACCAGTGTTGAGATGGATCAGGGACTTTGGAGGTTTATCCTATTAGAAGGGTTGTGGCCATTGGAATGGGCACACATAATTCCCTTGGAGAGGGCAAGTACAGTCCTCAGGTTTGGCTCCAGGGGCCTGAGCCTGTAGGTTGTGTAGGCCAGGGCTGTTTGGACAGTTGTCTGAAAACACAAACTTGGCTTATGTTTCGGGTCATAGGTATGGCAGGACTGAACTACAGATCATGAGGAGAACACTTCGGGATTTGAAAGAAGGGCGAGTGTGAGGCTCCTGCTCAAGTTTTTGTCTCTGGATATCGTGTCACTCATGGTCATGGAATTTCTGGGTGACTTCATGGGAAATGGACGAGTCTTACTCTCTGGTGGTTTGTCCCCGTCCAAAGAGTTTGGGGTCATTCAGTGGGCTGGAAGAAGTCCGTTTTTGTGCTGGAAGAAGTCGGTTTTTGTTGTTGTTGTTGTTGCTGTTGTTTTCTTTTTTAACCTCAGGTGTCCCACCAAATAAGGGATTCCAGAGTAGAGCCCTGGGGAGGGGCGACTGGACAATCAGAAATCTGGTTAAAAATTGGGGCCTAGGGACATGTCAAGCCCATTATGACATCTAATGGTCCAGCCACTGAGAGGACTTACTAGAGGACAGGACTCATGCTGAGGGTCACAATGCGTGTGTATGCCCTCGTCGCACTCAAGAATGGGCGGGGTCTCAGGGTGAATGCTGGTTTCTCCTACACTGAACGTTGGACAACGTGCCAACCACAAGGGTTCTTGCCATAGGTAAGGAGGAGTTCTGATTTCTGCATCACACTCACCCCTGGGCAGTGATTGGAGATAAGGTCTCGGTTCTGAAGCCTGAAAACTGAGGTAGGGAAGAGATGATGACCTAAGGCCATGGCGGGTTTTATGTGCTCAGTGTGCGGTCAGCTTTCTGGGTATTTGTCAGGAGGTCCGGGCTCAGGTTGTGTTCGACAGTGCATTAGTGCCCAGGTTAGACGATATAATTTGGGTAAAGTCGAGTGCTGTGTAGGTTGATCCTCATTTAAGGTGCCTGGGCAGCTCATGAGGCAATACTTTTTTTTCTAGAGGGCAGGCAGAGTGCTGCATTGTGGGTCCGGAATTGCCAAACTTGAGGGCTTCGGGGCCAGGAGTGTGAGGACGGAAGTCTGAGAAGACAAGCTAGACTTGGGTTTCAGGGCGAGGGCACGGCAGGTACCCCCTGCAGATCTGAACCAATATCTCATGCATTTAAAGACAGGGCGAGGTTCAGCCGTTGGCTCTGGTTGGAGTTTCTGTGCATGACGGCCGCTTCATGAAGGGAGCGGAATCTCGGGGCCATTGAGGTTTTCCCACGTTGGGAGTTGTGGGATGCCCCCTTCAAGGATTCCTTCTGCGGGACAATTGAGACCTGTTGGACAGCTCCAGGACATCCCATATGGAATGACTCCAGAGCCCCGTTCGCGGATGGATGCCTGGGAAGCCCGCCTCGCATTCCAATTGTCTCCTAGCAACAAGACAGTTTAGATCTGATGGCTCTGCCGGAGCAACCGGGGTGGCTGAGTTGAAATGGACTTTCCTGAGGATGGGTCCTAATGTTTTTCTGTGTCCATGAGGGCCTTGGAATGGGGCGGTGGCACCGGGACCCTGAAGTACTCTCCTAAGCTTTGGACATGGCTCCCATGCACAGGTTTCCTTGTGGAGACGAGATGAGTTCTGATGGGTGCCTCAGGAAAACCCCTAAGCTCGTATTGGAATCAGGCTTTTGAGGACACATGCCTGTAACCCAAAGCAATGGATCCTATTATGGCCTAGGGTCCTGTCTGGTTCAATCTTCTTCTCTGGGGACATCCATCTATGGTATGAGTGGAGGTCGATTATCAGCTGGTGTCAGACAGCCCTTGTTTGTTCCGGGCGACCAACACTATTGGGATGGCCTCAGGGACTTTGGAGGTTTCTCCTAATTTGTACGATTTTGGACCATGGAATGGGCAGAATTCCCATGGATTGCTAGGCACAGTCCTAATGTGTGGCTCCAGGGGCCCAGCCTGGAGGGTGTGTGCCCAAGACTTTGAGGACAGAAGTCTGAAAACACAAACTCAGCTTAGGTTTGGGGACGCAGGTATGGCAGGCCCGATCTACAAACCATGAGAAGAACTCTTCAGGATATGAAGAAAGTGCGAGTCTGAGGCGCTTGCTCAGGCTTTTGTCTCTGGATTTTGTTTCAGCGATGGCCGTGGAATGTCGGGGAGGCCTCATGGGCCATGGACGAATCTTCCTCTCTGAGGATTTGGCCCGATTCCCAATTGCTTTTCGTCAATCTGTGGGATGGGAGGTCTCCTTTCAGGTTTGTTACCTCAGGTGTCCTGCCAAAAGAGGAATTCCAAAGCAAAGCCGTGGGGAAGACTGAAGGGACAACCCGAACTATGGTTAAAAATTGGGGTTTGGGGCATGGCCAGCCCAATATGCTATCTCTTCATCCAGCCACTGAGTGGCCTTACTTGAGGACTGGGCTCAGCCTGAGGGTCACAATGTGTGTTTGTGACCAATGTGGCCCACGAGCATGGGCTGGGCCTCATGGGCCACACTGGTTTCAACTACACTGAACGTTGGACAACATGCCAACCACAAGGTTTCTTGCCATGGGGAAGGAGTTCTGATTTCTGCAGCACCTTCAACCCTGCGCAGTGATTGGAGATAAGGTCTAGGTTCTGAAACCTGACAACCGAGGTTGGGAAGAGATGACGACCTAAGGTTACGGCAGCTCGATGTGCTCAGTGTGCGGCCAGCTGTCTGGGAGGGGCCAGGGGGTCCAGGCTCAGGCTGTGTCAGAAAGGGCATTAGTGCCCTGGCCAGCCTATGTATTTGGGGTACAGCCAAGGTCGGTGCAGGTTGATCCTCATTTGGGGTTACTGGGTAGCCCCAGAGGACAATGTTTTTCTTCTGGAGGGCAGGCAGAGTGCTGCATTGTAGTTCTGGATTGCCAAACTGGAGGGCTTGTGGGCCAGTAGTCTGACGACCAAAGTCTGAGAACACAAGCTAGGCTTAGGTTTCTGGGTGAGGCCATGGCAGGCACAATCTACAGACCTGAATCGAGATCTCGTGCATCTGAAGTCAGGGCGAGGATCAGACGATCGCTCAGGTTGGAGTTTCTGTCCCTGATGGCCCCTTCATGAATGGGGGGGCATCACGAGGCCATGGGGGTTTTCCCACGATGGGAGTTGTGAGAAGCTCCAAACTGCAGAGAGTCTTCTGCAGGACAATTGAGACCTGATGTTTGGCTCCAGGCCAATGATTCTGAGCAGGATTCTAAGGATGGATGGCTGGGTAGCCCACCTCGCATTCCAATTGCCTCCTAGCAACAAGACAGGTTAGATCTCCTGGATCTGTGGGGAGCAACCGAGGACGCTGAGTTGAAATGGACACCCCTGGGGATGGGTCCTAATGTGCTTTTGTGTCTATGGAGACCTTGGAATGAAGCGGTGGCACTGGGGCCCTAAATGGTTCACCTGAACAAGGCTTTGACACAGCTCCAACGTGCAAGTTTCCCATGTGTAGATGAGAGGTTTTCTGATGGGTGAGTCAAGAAACAGCTAGATGCTGCTTTTGAAATCCAGGCATCTGAGGAGAGATGCCTGGATACCAAATTAATGGATCTGAGTAGTGCCTAGGGGCCTGTTCTTTCCTCTTTACCTCTGAGGACATCTGTCTATGGGTCTTTGTGCAGGTAGGTGCTCAGTTGGGCTCAGATTGCCCCTGTTTTTCCTGGGAAGCCACCAGTGTTGAGATGGATCAGGGACTTTGGAGGTTTATCCTATTAGAAGGGTTGTGGCCATTGGAATGGGCACACACAATTCCCTTGGAGAGGGCAAGTACAGTCCTCAGGTTTGGCTCCAGGGGCCTGAGCCTGTAGGTTGTGTAGGCCAGGGCTGTTTGGACAGTTGTCTGAAAACACAAACTCGGCTTATGTTTCGGGTCATAGGTATGGCAGGACTGAACTACAGATCATGAGGAGAACACTTCGGGATTTGAAAGAAGGGCGAGTGTGAGGCTCCTGCTCAAGTTTTTGTCTCTGGATATCGTGTCACTCATGGTCGTGGAATTTCTGGGTGACTTCATGGGAAATGGACGAGTCTTACTCTCTGGTGGTTTGTCCCCGTCCAAAGAGTTTGGGGTTATTCAGTGGGCTGGAAGAAGTCCGTTTTTGTGCTGGAAGAAGTCGGTTTTTGTTGTTGTTGTTGTTGCTGTTGTTTTCTTTTTTAACCTCAGGTGTCCCACCAAATAAGGGATTCCAGAGTAGAGCCCTGGGGAGGGGCGACTGGACAATCAGAAATCTGGTTAAAAATTGGGGCCTAGGGACATGTCAAGCCCATTATGACATCTAATGGTCCAGCCACTGAGAGGACTTACTAGAGGACAGGACTCATGCTGAGGGTCACAATGCGTGTGTATGCCCTCGTCGCACTCAAGAATGGGCGGGGCCTCAGGGTGAATGCTGGTTTCTCCTACACTGAACGTTGGACAACGTGCCAACCACAAGGGTTCTTGCCATAGGTAAGGAGGAGTTCTGATTTCTGCATCACACTCACCCCTGGGCAGTGATTGGAGATAAGGTCTCGGTTCTGAAGCCTGAAAACTGAGGTAGGGAAGAGATGATGACCTAAGGCCATGGCGGGTTTTATGTGCTCAGTGTGCGGTCAGCTTTCTGGGTATTTGTCAGGAGGTCCGGGCTCAGGTTGTGTTCGACAGTGCATTAGTGCCCAGGTTAGACGATATAATTTGGGTAAAGTCGAGTGCTGTGTAGGTTGATCCTCATTTAAGGTGCCTGGGCAGCTCATGAGGCAATACTTTTTTTTCTAGAGGGCAGGCAGAGTGCTGCATTGTGGGTCCGGAATTGCCAAACTTGAGGGCTTCGGGGCCAGGAGTGTGAGGACGGAAGTCTGAGAAGACAAGCTAGACTTGGGTTTCAGGGCGAGGGCACGGCAGGTACCCCCTGCAGATCTGAACCAATATCTCATGCATTTAAAGACAGGGCGAGGATCAGCCGTTGGCTCTGGTTGGAGTTTCTGTGCATGACGGCCGCTTCATGAAGGGAGCGGAATCTCGGGGCCATTGAGGTTTTCCCACGTTGGGAGTTGTGGGATGCCCCCTTCAAGGATTCCTTCTGCGGGACAATTGAGACCTGTTGGACAGCTCCAGGACATCCCATATGGAATGACTCCAGAGCACCGTTCGCGGATGGATGCCTGGGAAGCCCGCCTCGCATTCCAATTGTCTCCTAGCAACAAGACAGTTTAGATCTGATGGCTCTTCCGGAGCAACCGGGGTGGCTGAGTTGAAATGGACTTTCCTGAGGATGGGTCCTAATGTTTTTCTGTGTCCATGAGGGCCTTGGAATGGGGCGGTGGCACCGGGACCCTGAAGTACTCTCCTAAGCTTTGGACATGGCTCCCATGCACAGGTTTCCTTGTGGAGACGAGATGAGTTCTGATGGGTGCCTCAGGAAAACCCCTAAGCTCGTATTGGAATCAGGCTTTTGAGGACACATGCCTGTAACCCAAAGCAATGGATCCTATTATGGCCTAGGGTCCTGTCTGGTTCAATCTTCTTCTCTGGGGACATCCATCTATGGTATGAGTGGAGGTCGATTATCAGCTGGTGTCAGACAGCCCTTGTTTGTTCCGGGCGACCAACACTATTGGGATGGCCTCAGGGACTTTGGAGGCTTCTCCTAATTTGTACGATTTTGGACCATGGAATGGGCAGAATTCCCATGGATTCGTAGGCACAGTCCTAATGTGTGGCTGCAGGGGCCCAGCCTGGAGGGTGTGTGCTCAAGACTTTGAGGACAGAAGTCTGAAAACACAAACTCAGCTTAGGTTTGGGGACGCAGGTATGGCAGGCCCGATCTACAAACCATGAGAAGAACTCTTCAGGATATGAAGAAAGTGCGAGTCTGAGGCGCTTGCTCAGGCTTTTGTCTCTGGATTTTGTTTCAGCGATGGCCGTGGAATGTCGGGGAGGCCTCATGGGCCATGGACGAATCTTCCTCTCTGAGGAGTTGGCCCGATTCCCAATTGCTTTTCGTCAATCTGTGGGGTGGGAGGTCTCCTTTCAGGTTTGTTACCTCAGGTGTCCCGCCAAAAGAGGAATTCCAAAGCAAAGCCGTGGGGAAGACTGAAGGGACAACCCGAACTACGGTTAAAAATTGGGGTTTGGGGCATGGCCAGCCCAATATGCTATCTCTTCATCCAGCCACTGAGTGGCCTTACTTGAGGACTGGGCTCAGCCTGAGGGTCACAATGTGTGTTTGTGACCAATGTGGCCCGCGAGCATGGGCTGGGCCTCATGGGCCACACTGGTTTCAACTACACTGAACGTTGGACACCATGCCAACCACAAGGTTTCTTGCCATGGGGAAGGAGTTCTGATTTCTGCAGCACCTTCAACCCTGCGCAGTGATTGGAGATAAGGTCTAGGTTCTGAAACCTGACAACCGAGGTTGGGAAGAGATGACGACCTAAGGTTACGGCAGCTCGATGTGCTCAGTGTGCGGCCAGCTGTCTGGGAGGGGCCAGGGGGTCCAGGCTCAGGCTGTGTCAGAAAGGGCATTGGTACCCTGGTCAGCCTATGTATTTGGGGTACAGCCAAGGTCGGTGCAGGTTGATCCTCATTTGGGGTTACTGGGTAGCCCCAGAGGACAATGTTTTTCTTCTGGAGGGCAGGCAGAGTGCTGCATTGTAATTCTGGATTGCCAAACTGGAGGGCTTGTGGGCCAGTAGTCTGACGACCAAAGTCTGAGAACACAAGCTAGGCTTAGGTTTCTGGGTGAGGCCATGGCAGGCACAATCTACAGACCTGAATCGAGATCTCGTGCATCTGAAGTCAGGGCGAGGATCAGACGATCGCTCAGGTTGGAGTTTCTGTCCCTGATGGCCCCTTCATGAATGGGGGGGCATCACGAGGCCATGGGGGTTTTCCCACGATGGGAGTTGTGAGAAGCTCCAAACTGCAGAGAGTCTTCTGCAGGACAATTGAGACCTGATGTTTGGCTCCAGGCCAATGATTCTGAGCAGGATTCTAAGGATGGATGGCTGGGTAGCCCACCTCGCATTCCAATTGCCTCCTAGCAACAAGACAGGTTAGATCTCCTGGATCTGTGGGGAGCAACCGAGGACGCTGAGTTGAAATGGACACCCCTGGGGATGGGTCCTAATGTGCTTTTGTGTCTATGGAGACCTTGGAATGAAGCGGTGGCACTGGGGCCCTAAAGGGTTGTCCTAAACAAGGCTTTGACACAGCTCCAACGTGCAAGTTTCCCATGTGTAGATGAGATGTTTTCTGATGGGTGAGTCAAGAAAGAGCTAGATGCTGCTTTTGAAATCCAGGCCTCTGAGGAGAGATGCCTGGAAACCAAAGTAATGGATCTGAGTAGTGCCTAGGGGCCTGTTCTTTCCTCTTTACCTCTGAGGACATCTGTCTATGGGTCTTTGTGCAGGTAGGTGCTCAGTTGGGCTCAGATTGCCCCTGTTTTTCCTGGGAAGCCACCAGTGTTGAGATGGATCAGGGACTTTGGAGGTTTATCCTATTAGAAGGGTTGTGGCCATTGGAATGGGCACACACAATTCCCTTGGAGAGGGCAAGTACAGTCCTCAGGTTTGGCTCCAGGGGCCTGAGCCTCTAGGTTGTGTAGGCCAGGGCTGTTTGGACAGTTGTCTGAAAACACAAACTCGGTTTATGTTTCGGGTCATAGGTATGGCAGGACTGAACTACAGTTCATGAGGAGAACACTTCGGGATTTGAAAGAAGGGCGAGTGTGTGGCTCCTGCTCAAGTTTTTGTCTCTGGATATAGTGTCACTCATGGTCGTGGAATTTCTGGGTGACTTCATGGGAAATGGACGAGTCTTACTCTCTGGTGGTTTGTCCCCGTCCAAAGAGTTTGGGGTTATTCAGTGGGCTGGAAGAAGTCCGTTTTTGTGCTGGAAGAAGTCGGTTTTTGTTGTTGTTGTTGTTGCTGTTGTTTTCTTTTTTAACCTCAGGTGTCCCACCAAATAAGGGATTCCAGAGTAGAGCCCTGGGGAGGGGCGACTGGACAATCAGAAATCTGGTTAAAAATTGGGGCCTAGGGACATGTCAAGCCCATTATGACATCTAATGGTCCAGCCACTGAGAGGACTTACTAGAGGACAGGACTCATGCTGAGGGTCACAATGCGTGTGTATGCCCTCGTCGCACTCAAGAATGGGCGGGGCCTCAGGGTGAATGCTGGTTTCTCCTACACTGAACGTTGGACACCGTGCCAACCACAAGGGTTCTTGCCATAGGTAAGGAGGAGTTCTGATTTCTGCATCACACTCACCCCTGGGCAGTGATTGGAGATAAGGTCTCGGTTCTGAAGCCTGAAAACTGAGGTAGGGAAGAGATGATGACCTAAGGCCATGGCGGGTTTTATGTGCTCAGTGTGCGGTCAGCTTTCTGGGTATTTGTCAGGAGGTCCGGGCTCAGGTTGTGTTCGACAGTGCATTAGTGCCCAGGTTAGACGATATAATTTGGGTAAAGTCGAGTGCTGTGTAGGTTGATCCTCATTTAAGGTGCCTGGGCAGCTCATGAGGCAATACTTTTTTTTCTAGAGGGCAGGCAGAGTGCTGCATTGTGGGTCCGGAATTGCCAAACTTGAGGGCTTCGGGGCCAGGAGTGTGAGGACGGAAGTCTGAGAAGACAAGCTAGACTTGGGTTTCAGGGCGAGGGCACGGCAGTGACGCCCTGCAGATCTGAACCAATATCTCATGCATTTAAAGACAGGGCGAGGATCAGCCGTTGGCTCTGGTTGGAGTTTCTGTGCATGACGGCCGCTTCATGAAGGGAGCGGAATCTCGGGGCCATTGAGGTTTTCCCACGTTGGGAGTTGTGGGATGCCCCCTTCAAGGATTCCTTCTGCGGGACTATTGAGACCTGTTGGACAGCTCCAGGACATCCCATATGGAATGACTCCAGAGCACCGTTCGCGGATGGATGCCTGGGAAGCCCGCCTCGCATTCCAATTGTCTCCTAGCAACAGGACCGTTTAGATCTGATGGCTCTTCCGGAGCAACCGGGGTGGCTGAGTTGAAATGGACTTTCCTGAGGATGGGTCCTAATGTTTTTCTGTGTCCATGGGGGCCTTGGAATGGGGCGGTGGCACCGGGACCCTGAAGTACTCTCCTAAGCTTTGGACATGGCTCCCATGCACAGGTTTCCTTGTGGAGACGAGATGAGTTCTGATGGGTGCCTCAGGAAAACCCCTAAGCTTGTATTGGAATCAGGCTTTTGAGGACACATGCCTGTAACCCAAAGCAATGGATCCTATTATGGCCTAGGGTCCTGTCTGGTTCAATCTTCTTCTCTGGGGACATCCATCTATGGTATGAGTGGAGGTCGATTATCAGCTGGTGTCAGACAGCCCTTGTTTGTTCCTGGCGACCAACACTATTGGGATGGCCTCAGGGACTTTGGAGGTTTCTCCTAATTTGTACGATTTTGGACCATGGAATGGGCAGAATTCCCATGGATTGGTAGGCACAGTCCTAATGTGTGGCTCCAGGGGCCCAGCCTGGAGGGTGTGTGCCCAAGACTTTGAGGACAGAAGTCTGAAAACACAAACTCAGCTTAGGTTTGGGGACGCAGGAATGGCAGGCCCGATCTACAAACCATGAGAAGAACTCTTCAGGATATGAAGAAAGTGCGAGTCTGAGGCGCTTGCTCAGGCTTTTGTCTCTGGATTTTGTTTCAGCGATGGCCGTGGAATGTCGGGGAGGCCTCATGGGCCATGGACGAATCTTCCACTCTGAGGATTTGGCCCGATTCCCAATTGCTTTTCGTCAATCTGTGGGGTGGGAGGTCTCCTTTCAGGTTTGTTACCTCAGGTGTTCCGCCAAAAGAGAAATTCCAAAGCAAAGCCGTGGGGAAGACTGAAGGGACAACCCGAACTACGGTTAAAAATTGGGGTTTGGGGCATGGCCAGCCCAATATGCTATCTCTTCATCCAGCCACTGAGTGGCCTTACTTGAGGACTGGGCTCAGCCTGAGGGTCACAATGTGTGTTTGTGACCAATGTGGCCCGCGAGCATGGGCTGGGCCTCATGGGCCACACTGGTTTCAACTACACTGAACGTTGGACACCATGCCAACCACAAGGTTTCTTGCCATGGGGAAGGAGTTCTGATTTCTGCAGCACCTTCAACCCTGCGCAGTGATTGGAGATAAGGTCTAGGTTCTGAAACCTGACAACCGAGGTTGGGAAGAGATGACGACCTAAGGTTACGGCAGCTCGATGTGCTCAGTGTGCGGCCAGCTGTCTGGGAGGGGCCAGGGGGTCCAGGCTCAGGCTGTGTCAGAAAGGGCATTAGTGCCCTGGTCAGCCTATGTATTTGGGGTACAGCCAAGGTCGGTGCAGGTTGATCCTCATTTGGGGTTACTGGGTAGCCCCAGAGGACAATGTTTTTCTTCTGGAGGGCAGGCAGAGTGCTGCATTGTAGTTCTGCATTGCCAAACTGGAGGGCTTGTGGGCCAGTAGTCTGACGACCAAAGTCTGAGAACACAAGCTAGGCTTAGGTTTCTGGGTGAGGCCATGGCAGGCACAATCTACAGACCTGAATCGAGATCTCGTGCATCTGAAGTCAGGGCGAGGATCAGACGATCGCTCAGGTTGGAGTTTCTGTCCCTGATGGCCCCTTCATGAATGGGGGGGCATCACGAGGCCATGGGGCTTTTCCCACGATGGGAGTTGTGAGAAGCTCCAAACTGCAGAGAGTCTTCTGCAGGACAATTGAGACCTGATGTTTGGCTCCAGGCCAATGATTCTGAGCAGGATTCTAAGGATGGATGGCTGGGTAGCCCACCTCGCATTCCAATTGCCTCCTAGCAACAAGACAGGTTAGATCTCCTGGATCTGTGGGGAGCAACCGAGGACGCTGAGTTGAAATGGACACCCCTGGGGATGGGTCCTAATGTGCTTTTGTGTCTATGGAGACCTTGGAATGAAGCGGTGGCACTGGGGCCCTAAAGGGTTGTCCTAAACAAGGCTTTGACACAGCTCCAACGTGCAAGTTTCCCATGTGTAGATGAGATGTTTTCTGATGGGTGAGTCAAGAAAGAGCTAGATGCTGCTTTTGAAATCCAGGCCTCTGAGGAGAGATGCCTGGAAACCAAAGTAATGGATCTGAGTAGTGCCTAGGGGCCTGTTATTTCCTCTTTAACTCTGAGGACATCTGTCTATGGGTCTTTGTGCAGGTAGGTGCTCAGTTGGGCTCAGATTGCCCCTGTTTTTCCTGGGAAGCCACCAGTGTTGAGATGGATCAGGGACTTTGGAGGTTTATCCTATTAGAAGGGTTGTGGCCATTGGAATGGGCACACACAATTCCCTTGGAGAGGGCAAGTACAGTCCTCAGGTTTGGCTCCAGGGGCCTGAGCCTGTAGGTTGTGTAGGCCAGGGCTGTTTGGACAGTTGTCTGAAAACACAAACTCGGTTTATGTTTCGGGTCATAGGTATGGCAGGACTGAACTACAGTTCATGAGGAGAACACTTCGGGATTTGAAAGAAGGGCGAGTGTGTGGCTCCTGCTCAAGTTTTTGTCTCTGGATATAGTGTCACTCATGGTCGTGGAATTTCTGGGTGACTTCATGGGAAATGGACGAGTCTTACTCTCTGGTGGTTTGTCCCCGTCCAAAGAGTTTGGGGTCATTCAGTGGGCTGGAAGAAGTCCGTTTTTGTGCTGGAAGAAGTCGGTTTATTTGTTGTTGCTGTTGCTGTTGTTTTCTTTTTTAACATCAGGTGTCCCACCAAATAAGGGATTCCAGAGTAGAGCCCTGGGGAGGGGCGACTGGACAATCAGAAATCTGGTTAAAAATTGGGGCCTAGGGACATGTCAAGCCCATTATGACATCTAATGGTCCAGCCACTGAGAGGACTTACTAGAGGACAGGACTCATGCTGAGGGTTACAATGTGTGTGTATGCCCTCGTCGCACTCAAGAATGGGCGAGGCCTCAGGGTGAATGCTGGTTTCTCCTACACTGAATGTTGGACAACGTGCCAACCACAAGGGATCTTGCCATAGGTAAGGAGGAGTTCTGATTTCTGCATCACACTCACCCCTGGGCAGTGATTGGAGATAAGGTCTCGGTTCTGAAGCCTGAAAACTGAGGTAGGGAAGAGATGATGACCTAAGGCCATGGCGGGTTTTATGTGCTCAGTGTGCGGTCAGATTTCTGGGTATTTGTCAGGAGGTCCGGGCTCAGGTTATGTTCGACAGTGCATTAGTGCCCAGGTTAGACGATATAATTTGGGTAAAGTCGAGTGCTGTGTAGGTTGATCCTCATTTAAGGTGCCTGGGCAGCTCATGAGGCAATACTTTTTTTTCTAGAGGGCAGGCAGAGTGCTGCATTGTGGGTCCGGAATTGCCAAACTTGAGGGCTTCGGGGCCAGGAGTGTGAGGACGGAAGTCTGAGAAGACAAGCTAGACTTGGGTTTCAGGGCGAGGGCACGGCAGTGACCCCCTGCAGATCTGAACCAATATCTCATGCATTTAAAGACAGGGCGAGGATCAGCCGTTGGCTCTGGTTGGAGTTTCTGTGCATGACGGCCGCTTCATGAAGGGAGCGGAATCTCGGGGCCATTGAGGTTTTCCCACGTTGGGAGTTGTGGGATGCCCCCTTCAAGGATTCCTTCTGCGGGACAATTGAGACCTGTTGGACAGCTCCAGGACATCCCATATGGAATGACTCCAGAGCACCGTTCGCGGATGGATGCCTGGGAAGCCCGCCTCGCATTCCAATTGTCTCCTAGCAACAGGACAGTTTAGATCTGATGGCTCTTCCGGAGCAACCGGGGTGGCTGAGTTGAAATGGACTTTCCTGAGGATGGGTCCTAATGTTTTTCTGTGTCCATGGGGGCCTTGGAATGGGGCGGTGGCACCGGGACCCTGAAGTACTCTCCTAAGCTTTGGACATGGCTCCCATGCACAGGTTTCCTTGTGGAGACGAGATGAGTTCTGATGGGTGCCTCAGGAAAACCCCTAAGCTCGTATTGGAATCAGGCTTTTGAGGACACATGCCTGTAACCCAAAGCAATGGATCCTATTATGGCCTAGGGTCCTGTCTGGTTCAATCTTCTTCTCTGGGGACATCCATCTATGGTATGAGTGGAGGTCGATTATCAGCTTGTGTCAGACAGCCCTTGTTTGTTCCTGGCGACCAACACTATTGGGATGGCCTCAGGGACTTTGGAGGTTTCTCCTAATTTGTACGATTTTGGACCATGGAATGGGCAGAATTCCCATGGATTGGTAGGCACAGTCCTAATGTGTGGCTCCAGGGGCCCAGCCTGGAGGGTGTGTGCCCAAGACTTTGAGGACAGAAGTCTGAAAACACAAACTCAGCTTAGGTTTGGGGACGCAGGTATGGCAGGCCCGATCTACAAACCATGAGAAGAACTCTTCAGGATATGAAGAAAGTGCGAGTCTGAGGCGCTTGCTCAGGCTTTTGTCTCTGGATTTTGTTTCAGCGATGGCCGTGGAATGTCGGGGAGGCCTCATGGGCCATGGACGAATCTTCCTCTCTGAGGATTTGGCCCGATTCCCAATTGCTTTTCGTCAATCTGTGGGGTGGGAGGTCTCCTTTCAGGTTTGTTACCTCAGGTGTTCCGCCAAAAGAGAAATTCCAAAGCAAAGCCGTGGGGAAGACTGAAGGGACAACCCGAACTACGGTTAAAAATTGGGGTTTGGGGCATGGCCAGCCCAATATGCTATCTCTTCATCCAGCCACTGAGTGGCCTTACTTGAGGACTGGGCTCAGCCTGAGGGTCACAATGTGAGTTTGTGACCAATGTGGCCCGCGAGCATGGGCTGGGCCTCATGGGCCACACTGGTTTCAACTACACTGAACGTTGGACAACATGCCAACCACAAGGTTTCTTGCCATGGGGAAGGAGTTCTGATTTCTGCAGCACCTTCAACCCTGCGCAGTGATTGGAGATAAGGTCTAGGTTCTGAAACCTGACAACCGAGGTTGGGAAGAGATGACGACCTAAGGTTACGGCAGCTCGATGTGCTCAGTGTGCGGCCAGCTGTCTGGGAGGGGCCAGGGGGTCCAGGCTCAGGCTGTGTCAGAAAGGGCATTAGTGCCCTGGTCAGCCTATGTATTTGGGGTACAGCCAAGGTCGGTGCAGGTTGATCCTCATTTGGGGTTACTGGGTAGCCCCAGAGGACAATGTTTTTCTTCTGGAGGGCAGGCAGAGTGCTGCATTGTAGTTCTGCATTGCCAAACTGGAGGGCTTGTGGGCCAGTAGTCTGACGACCAAAGTCTGAGAACACAAGCTAGGCTTAGGTTTCTGGGTGAGGCCATGGCAGGCACAATCTACAGACCTGAATCGAGATCTCGTGCATCTGAAGTCACGGCGAGGATCAGACGATCGCTCAGGTTGGAGTTTCTGTCCCTGATGGCCCCTTCATGAATGGGGGGGCATCACGAGGCCATGGGGGTTTTCCCACGATGGGAGTTGTGAGAAGCTCCAAACTGCAGAGAGTCTTCTGCAGGACAATTGAGACCTGATGTTTGGCTCCAGGCCAATGATTCTGAGCAGGATTCTAAGGATGGATGGCTGGGTAGCCCACCTCGCATTCCAATTGCCTCCTAGCAACAAGACAGGTTAGATCTCCTGGATCTGTGGGGAGCAACCGAGGACGCTGAGTTGAAATGGACACCCCTGGGGATGGGTCCTAATGTGCTTTTGTGTCTATGGAGACCTTGGAATGAAGCGGTGGCACTGGGGCCCTAAAGGGTTGTCCTAAACAAGGCTTTGACACAGCTCCAACGTGCAAGTTTTTCATGTGTAGATGAGATGTTTTCTGATGGGTGAGTCAAGAAACAGCTAGATGCTGCTTTTGAAATCCAGGCCTCTGAGGAGAGATGCCTGGAAACCAAATTAATGGATCTGAGTAGTGCCTAGGGGCCTGTTCTTTCCTCTTTACCTCTGAGGACATCTGTCTATGGGTCTGTGTGCAGGTAGGTGCTCAGTTGGGCTCAGATTGCCCCTGTTTTTCCTGGGAAGCCACCAGTGTTGAGATGGATCAGGGACTTTGGAGGTTTATCGTATTAGAAGGGTTCTGGCCATTGGAATGGGCACACACAATTCCCTTGGAGAGGGCAAGTACAGTCCTCAGGTTTGGCTCCAGGGGCCGGAGCCTGTAGGTTGTGTAGGCCAGGGCTGTTTGGACAGTTGTCTGAAAACACAAACTCGGCTTATGTTTCGGGTCATAGCTATGGCAGGACTGAACTACAGATCATGAGGAGAACACTTCGGGATTTGAAAGAAGGGCGAGTGTGAGGCTCCTGCTCAAGTTTTTGTCTCTGGATATCGTGTCACTCATGGTCGTGGAATTTCTGGGTGACTTCATGGGAAATGGACGAGTCTTACTCTCTGGTGGTTTGTCCCCGTCCAAAGAGTTTGGGGTCATTCAGTGGGCTGGAAGAAGTCCGTTTTTGTGCTGGAAGAAGTCGGTTTTTGTTGTTGTTGTTGTTGCTGTTGTTTTTTTTTTTTAACCTCAGGTGTCCCACCAAATAAGGGATTCCAGAGTAGAGCCCTGGGGAGGGGCGACTGGACAATCAGAAATCTGGTTAAAAATTGGGGCCTAGGGACATGTCAAGCCCATTATGACATCTAATGGTCCGCCACTGAGAGGACTTACTAGAGGACAGGACTCGTGCTGAGGGTCACAATGCGTGTGTATGCCCTCGTCGCACTCAAGAATGGGCGGGGCCTCAGGGTGAATGCTGGTTTCTCCTACACTGAACGTTGGACAACGTGCCAACCACAAGGGTTCTTGCCATAGGTAAGGAGGAGTTCTGATTTCTGCATCACACTCACCCCTGGGCAGTGATTGGAGATAAGGTCTCGGTTCTGAAGCCTGAAAACTGAGGTAGGGAAGAGATGATGACCTAAGGCCATGGCGGGTTTTATGTGCTCAGTGTGCGGTCAGATTTCTGGGTATTTGTCAGGAGGTCCGGGCTCAGGTTATGTTCGACAGTGCATTAGTGCCCAGGTTAGACGATATAATTTGGGTAAAGTCGAGTGCTGTGTAGGTTGATCCTCATTTAAGGTGCCTGGGCAGCTCATGAGGCAATACTTTTTTTTCTAGAGGGCAGGCAGAGTGCTGCATTGTGGGTCCGGAATTGCCAAACTTGAGGGCTTCGGGGCCAGGAGTGTGAGGACGGAAGTCTGAGAAGACAAGCTAGACTTGGGTTTCAGGGCGAGGGCACGGCAGGTACCCCCTGCAGATCTGAACCAATATCTCATGCATTTAAAGACAGGGCGAGGATCAGCCGTTGGCTCTGGTTGGAGTTTCTGTGCATGACGGCCGCTTCATGAAGGGAGTGGAATCTCGGGGCCATTGAGGTTTTCCCACGTTGGGAGTTGTGGGATGCCCCCTTCAAGGATTCCTTCTGCGGGACAATTGAGACCTGTTGGACAGCTCCAGGACATCCCATATGGAATGACTCCAGAGCACCGTTCGCGGATGGATGCCTGGGAAGCCCGCCTCGCATTCCAATTGTCTCCTAGCAACAAGACAGTTTAGATCTGATGGCTCTTCCGGAGCAACCGGGGTGGCTGAGTTGAAATGGACTTTCCTGAGGATGGGTCCTAATGTTTTTCTGTGTCCATGAGGGCCTTGGAATGGGGCGGTGGCACCGGGACCCTGAAGTACTCTCCTAAGCTTTGGACATGGCTCCCATGCACAGGTTTCCTTGTGGAGACGAGATGAGTTCTGATGGGGGCCTCAGGAAAACCCCTAAGCTCGTATTGGAATCAGGCTTTTGAGGACACATGCCTGTAACCCAAAGCAATGGATCCTATTATGGCCTAGGGTCCTGTCTGGTTCAATCTTCTTCTCTGGGGACATCCATCTATGGTATGAGTGGAGGTCGATTATCAGCTGGTGTCAGACAGCCCTTGTTTGTTCCTGGCGACCAACACTATTGGGATGGCCTCAGGGACTTTGGAGGTTTCTCCTAATTTGTACGATTTTGGACCATGGAATGGGCAGAATTCCCATGGATTGGTAGGCACAGTCCTAATGTGTGGCTCCAGGGGCCCAGCCTGGAGGGTGTGTGCCCAAGACTTTGAGGACAGAAGTCTGAAAACACAAACTCAGCTTAGGTTTGGGGACGCAGGAATGGCAGGCCCGATCTACAAACCATGAGAAGAACTCTTCAGGATATGAAGAAAGTGCGAGTCTGAGGCGCTTGCTCAGGCTTTTGTCTCTGGATTTTGTTTCAGCGATGGCCGTGGAATGTCGGGGAGGCCTCATGGGCCATGGACGAATCTTCCACTCTGAGGATTTGGCCCGATTCCCAATTGCTTTTCGTCAATCTGTGGGGTGGGAGGTCTCCTTTCAGGTTTGTTACCTCAGGTGTTCCGCCAAAAGAGAAATTCCAAAGCAAAGCCGTGGGGAAGACTGAAGGGACAACCCGAACTACGGTTAAAAATTGGGGTTTGGGGCATGGCCAGCCCAATATGCTATCTCTTCATCCAGCCACTGAGTGGCCTTACTTGAGGACTGGGCTCAGCCTGAGGGTCACAATGTGTGTTTGTGACCAATGTGGCCCGCGAGCATGGGCTGGGCCTCATGGGCCACACTGGTTTCAACTACACTGAACGTTGGACACCATGCCAACCACAAGGTTTCTTGCCATGGGGAAGGAGTTCTGATTTCTGCAGCACCTTCAACCCTGCGCAGTGATTGGAGATAAGGTCTAGGTTCTGAAACCTGACAACCGAGGTTGGGAAGAGATGACGACCTAAGGTTACGGCAGCTCGATGTGCTCAGTGTGCGGCCAGCTGTCTGGGAGGGGCCAGGGGGTCCAGGCTCAGGCTGTGTCAGAAAGGGCATTAGTGCCCTGGTCAGCCTATGTATTTGGGGTACAGCCAAGGTCGGTGCAGGTTGATCCTCATTTGGGGTTACTGGGTAGCCCCAGAGGACAATGTTTTTCTTCTGGAGGGCAGGCAGAGTGCTGCATTGTAGTTCTGCATTGCCAAACTGGAGGGCTTGTGGGCCAGTAGTCTGACGACCAAAGTCTGAGAACACAAGCTAGGCTTAGGTTTCTGGGTGAGGCCATGGCAGGCACAATCTACAGACCTGAATCGAGATCTCGTGCATCTGAAGTCAGGGCGAGGATCAGACGATCGCTCAGGTTGGAGTTTCTGTCCCTGATGGCCCCTTCATGAATGGGGGGGCATCACGAGGCCATGGGGCTTTTCCCACGATGGGAGTTGTGAGAAGCTCCAAACTGCAGAGAGTCTTCTGCAGGACAATTGAGACCTGATGTTTGGCTCCAGGCCAATGATTCTGAGCAGGATTCTAAGGATGGATGGCTGGGTAGCCCACCTCGCATTCCAATTGCCTCCTAGCAACAAGACAGGTTAGATCTCCTGGATCTGTGGGGAGCAACCGAGGACGCTGAGTTGAAATGGACACCCCTGGGGATGGGTCCTAATGTGCTTTTGTGTCTATGGAGACCTTGGAATGAAGCGGTGGCACTGGGGCCCTAAAGGGTTGTCCTAAACAAGGCTTTGACACAGCTCCAACGTGCAAGTTTCCCATGTGTAGATGAGATGTTTTCTGATGGGTGAGTCAAGAAAGAGCTAGATGCTGCTTTTGAAATCCAGGCCTCTGAGGAGAGATGCCTGGAAACCAAAGTAATGGATCTGAGTAGTGCCTAGGGGCCTGTTATTTCCTCTTTAACTCTGAGGACATCTGTCTATGGGTCTTTGTGCAGGTAGGTGCTCAGTTGGGCTCAGATTGCCCCTGTTTTTCCTGGGAAGCCACCAGTGTTGAGATGGATCAGGGACTTTGGAGGTTTATCCTATTAGAAGGGTTGTGGCCATTGGAATGGGCACACACAATTCCCTTGGAGAGGGCAAGTACAGTCCTCAGGTTTGGCTCCAGGGGCCTGAGCCTGTAGGTTGTGTAGGCCAGGGCTGTTTGGACAGTTGTCTGAAAACACAAACTCGGTTTATGTTTCGGGTCATAGGTATGGCAGGACTGAACTACAGTTCATGAGGAGAACACTTCGGGATTTGAAAGAAGGGCGAGTGTGTGGCTCCTGCTCAAGTTTTTGTCTCTGGATATAGTGTCACTCATGGTCGTGGAATTTCTGGGTGACTTCATGGGAAATGGACGAGTCTTACTCTCTGGTGGTTTGTCCCCGTCCAAAGAGTTTGGGGTCATTCAGTGGGCTGGAAGAAGTCCGTTTTTGTGCTGGAAGAAGTCGGTTTATTTGTTGTTGCTGTTGCTGTTGTTTTCTTTTTTAACATCAGGTGTCCCACCAAATAAGGGATTCCAGAGTAGAGCCCTGGGGAGGGGCGACTGGACAATCAGAAATCTGGTTAAAAATTGGGGCCTAGGGACATGTCAAGCCCATTATGACATCTAATGGTCCAGCCACTGAGAGGACTTACTAGAGGACAGGACTCATGCTGAGGGTTACAATGTGTGTGTATGCCCTCGTCGCACTCAAGAATGGGCGAGGCCTCAGGGTGAATGCTGGTTTCTCCTACACTGAATGTTGGACAACGTGCCAACCACAAGGGATCTTGCCATAGGTAAGGAGGAGTTCTGATTTCTGCATCACACTCACCCCTGGGCAGTGATTGGAGATAAGGTCTCGGTTCTGAAGCCTGAAAACTGAGGTAGGGAAGAGATGATGACCTAAGGCCATGGCGGGTTTTATGTGCTCAGTGTGCGGTCAGATTTCTGGGTATTTGTCAGGAGGTCCGGGCTCAGGTTGTGTTCGACAGTGCATTAGTGCCCAGGTTAGACGATATAATTTGGGTAAAGTCGAGTGCTGTGTAGGTTGATCCTCATTTAAGGTGCCTGGGCAGCTCATGAGGCAATACTTTTTTTTCTAGAGGGCAGGCAGAGTGCTGCATTGTGGGTCCGGAATTGCCAAACTTGAGGGCTTCGGGGCCAGGAGTGTGAGGACGGAAGTCTGAGAAGACAAGCTAGACTTGGGTTTCAGGGCGAGGGCACGGCAGTGACCCCCTGCAGATCTGAACCAATATCTCATGCATTTAAAGACAGGGCGAGGATCAGCCGTTGGCTCTGGTTGGAGTTTCTGTGCATGACGGCCGCTTCATGAAGGGAGCGGAATCTCGGGGCCATTGAGGTTTTCCCACGTTGGGAGTTGTGGGATGCCCCCTTCAAGGATTCCTTCTGCGGGACAATTGAGACCTGTTGGACAGCTCCAGGACATCCCATATGGAATGACTCCAGAGCACCGTTCGCGGATGGATGCCTGGGAAGCCCGCCTCGCATTCCAATTGTCTCCTAGCAACAGGACAGTTTAGATCTGATGGCTCTTCCGGAGCAACCGGGGTGGCTGAGTTGAAATGGACTTTCCTGAGGATGGGTCCTAATGTTTTTCTGTGTCCATGGGGGCCTTGGAATGGGGCGGTGGCACCGGGACCCTGAAGTACTCTCCTAAGCTTTGGACATGGCTCCCATGCACAGGTTTCCTTGTGGAGACGAGATGAGTTCTGATGGGTGCCTCAGGAAAACCCCTAAGCTCGTATTGGAATCAGGCTTTTGAGGACACATGCCTGTAACCCAAAGCAATGGATCCTATTATGGCCTAGGGTCCTGTCTGGTTCAATCTTCTTCTCTGGGGACATCCATCTATGGTATGAGTGGAGGTCGATTATCAGCTTGTGTCAGACAGCCCTTGTTTGTTCCTGGCGACCAACACTATTGGGATGGCCTCAGGGACTTTGGAGGTTTCTCCTAATTTGTACGATTTTGGACCATGGAATGGGCAGAATTCCCATGGATTGGTAGGCACAGTCCTAATGTGTGGCTCCAGGGGCCCAGCCTGGAGGGTGTGTGCCCAAGACTTTGAGGACAGAAGTCTGAAAACACAAACTCAGCTTAGGTTTGGGGACGCAGGTATGGCAGGCCCGATCTACAAACCATGAGAAGAACTCTTCAGGATATGAAGAAAGTGCGAGTCTGAGGCGCTTGCTCAGGCTTTTGTCTCTGGATTTTGTTTCAGCGATGGCCGTGGAATGTCGGGGAGGCCTCATGGGCCATGGACGAATCTTCCTCTCTGAGGATTTGGCCCGATTCCCAATTGCTTTTCGTCAATCTGTGGGGTGGGAGGTCTCCTTTCAGGTTTGTTACCTCAGGTGTTCCGCCAAAAGAGAAATTCCAAAGCAAAGCCGTGGGGAAGACTGAAGGGACAACCCGAACTACGGTTAAAAATTGGGGTTTGGGGCATGGCCAGCCCAATATGCTATCTCTTCATCCAGCCACTGAGTGGCCTTACTTGAGGACTGGGCTCAGCCTGAGGGTCACAATGTGAGTTTGTGACCAATGTGGCCCGCGAGCATGGGCTGGGCCTCATGGGCCACACTGGTTTCAACTACACTGAACGTTGGACAACATGCCAACCACAAGGTTTCTTGCCATGGGGAAGGAGTTCTGATTTCTGCAGCACCTTCAACCCTGCGCAGTGATTGGAGATAAGGTCTAGGTTCTGAAACCTGACAACCGAGGTTGGGAAGAGATGACGACCTAAGGTTACGGCAGCTCGATGTGCTCAGTGTGCGGCCAGCTGTCTGGGAGGGGCCAGGGGGTCCAGGCTCAGGCTGTGTCAGAAAGGGCATTAGTGCCCTGGTCAGCCTATGTATTTGGGGTACAGCCAAGGTCGGTGCAGGTTGATCCTCATTTGGGGTTACTGGGTAGCCCCAGAGGACAATGTTTTTCTTCTGGAGGGCAGGCAGAGTGCTGCATTGTAGTTCTGCATTGCCAAACTGGAGGGCTTGTGGGCCAGTAGTCTGACGACCAAAGTCTGAGAACACAAGCTAGGCTTAGGTTTCTGGGTGAGGCCATGGCAGGCACAATCTACAGACCTGAATCGAGATCTCGTGCATCTGAAGTCACGGCGAGGATCAGACGATCGCTCAGGTTGGAGTTTCTGTCCCTGATGGCCCCTTCATGAATGGGGGGGCATCACGAGGCCATGGGGGTTTTCCCACGATGGGAGTTGTGAGAAGCTCCAAACTGCAGAGAGTCTTCTGCAGGACAATTGAGACCTGATGTTTGGCTCCAGGCCAATGATTCTGAGCAGGATTCTAAGGATGGATGGCTGGGTAGCCCACCTCGCATTCCAATTGCCTCCTAGCAACAAGACAGGTTAGATCTCCTGGATCTGTGGGGAGCAACCGAGGACGCTGAGTTGAAATGGACACCCCTGGGGATGGGTCCTAATGTGCTTTTGTGTCTATGGAGACCTTGGAATGAAGCGGTGGCACTGGGGCCCTAAAGGGTTGTCCTAAACAAGGCTTTGACACAGCTCCAACGTGCAAGTTTTTCATGTGTAGATGAGATGTTTTCTGATGGGTGAGTCAAGAAACAGCTAGATGCTGCTTTTGAAATCCAGGCCTCTGAGGAGAGATGCCTGGAAACCAAATTAATGGATCTGAGTAGTGCCTAGGGGCCTGTTCTTTCCTCTTTACCTCTGAGGACATCTGTCTATGGGTCTGTGTGCAGGTAGGTGCTCAGTTGGGCTCAGATTGCCCCTGTTTTTCCTGGGAAGCCACCAGTGTTGAGATGGATCAGGGACTTTGGAGGTTTATCGTATTAGAAGGGTTCTGGCCATTGGAATGGGCACACACAATTCCCTTGGAGAGGGCAAGTACAGTCCTCAGGTTTGGCTCCAGGGGCCGGAGCCTGTAGGTTGTGTAGGCCAGGGCTGTTTGGACAGTTGTCTGAAAACACAAACTCGGCTTATGTTTCGGGTCATAGCTATGGCAGGACTGAACTACAGATCATGAGGAGAACACTTCGGGATTTGAAAGAAGGGCGAGTGTGAGGCTCCTGCTCAAGTTTTTGTCTCTGGATATCGTGTCACTCATGGTCGTGGAATTTCTGGGTGACTTCATGGGAAATGGACGAGTCTTACTCTCTGGTGGTTTGTCCCCGTCCAAAGAGTTTGGGGTCATTCAGTGGGCTGGAAGAAGTCCGTTTTTGTGCTGGAAGAAGTCGGTTTTTGTTGTTGTTGTTGTTGCTGTTGTTTTTTTTTTTTAACCTCAGGTGTCCCACCAAATAAGGGATTCCAGAGTAGAGCCCTGGGGAGGGGCGACTGGACAATCAGAAATCTGGTTAAAAATTGGGGCCTAGGGACATGTCAAGCCCATTATGACATCTAATGGTCCGCCACTGAGAGGACTTACTAGAGGACAGGACTCGTGCTGAGGGTCACAATGCGTGTGTATGCCCTCGTCGCACTCAAGAATGGGCGGGGCCTCAGGGTGAATGCTGGTTTCTCCTACACTGAACGTTGGACAACGTGCCAACCACAAGGGTTCTTGCCATAGGTAAGGAGGAGTTCTGATTTCTGCATCACACTCACCCCTGGGCAGTGATTGGAGATAAGGTCTCGGTTCTGAAGCCTGAAAACTGAGGTAGGGAAGAGATGATGACCTAAGGCCATGGCGGGTTTTATGTGCTCAGTGTGCGGTCAGATTTCTGGGTATTTGTCAGGAGGTCCGGGCTCAGGTTATGTTCGACAGTGCATTAGTGCCCAGGTTAGACGATATAATTTGGGTAAAGTCGAGTGCTGTGTAGGTTGATCCTCATTTAAGGTGCCTGGGCAGCTCATGAGGCAATACTTTTTTTTCTAGAGGGCAGGCAGAGTGCTGCATTGTGGGTCCGGAATTGCCAAACTTGAGGGCTTCGGGGCCAGGAGTGTGAGGACGGAAGTCTGAGAAGACAAGCTAGACTTGGGTTTCAGGGCGAGGGCACGGCAGGTACCCCCTGCAGATCTGAACCAATATCTCATGCATTTAAAGACAGGGCGAGGATCAGCCGTTGGCTCTGGTTGGAGTTTCTGTGCATGACGGCCGCTTCATGAAGGGAGTGGAATCTCGGGGCCATTGAGGTTTTCCCACGTTGGGAGTTGTGGGATGCCCCCTTCAAGGATTCCTTCTGCGGGACAATTGAGACCTGTTGGACAGCTCCAGGACATCCCATATGGAATGACTCCAGAGCACCGTTCGCGGATGGATGCCTGGGAAGCCCGCCTCGCATTCCAATTGTCTCCTAGCAACAAGACAGTTTAGATCTGATGGCTCTTCCGGAGCAACCGGGGTGGCTGAGTTGAAATGGACTTTCCTGAGGATGGGTCCTAATGTTTTTCTGTGTCCATGAGGGCCTTGGAATGGGGCGGTGGCACCGGGACCCTGAAGTACTCTCCTAAGCTTTGGACATGGCTCCCATGCACAGGTTTCCTTGTGGAGACGAGATGAGTTCTGATGGGGGCCTCAGGAAAACCCCTAAGCTCGTATTGGAATCAGGCTTTTGAGGACACATGCCTGTAACCCAAAGCAATGGATCCTATTATGGCCTAGGGTCCTGTCTGGTTCAATCTTCTTCTCTGGGGACATCCATCTATGGTATGAGTGGAGGTCGATTATCAGCTGGTGTCAGACAGCCCTTGTTTGTTCCGGGCGACCAACACTATTGGGATGGCCTCAGGGACTTTGGAGGTTTCTCCTAATTTGTACGAATTTGGACCATGGAATGGGCAGAATTCCCATGGATTGGTAGGCACAGTCCTAATGTGTGGCTCCAGGGGCCCAGCCTGGAGG
Source organism: Mustela nivalis (assembly GCF_964662115.1). Classification (NCBI taxonomy): domain Eukaryota; kingdom Metazoa; phylum Chordata; class Mammalia; order Carnivora; family Mustelidae; genus Mustela; species Mustela nivalis. The sequence goes on along the minus strand of NW_028133944.1, from coordinate 21,630 downwards.
GTCTGTGCCCAAGACTTTGAGGACAGAAGTCTGAAAACACAAACTCAGCTTAGGTTTGGGGACGCAGGTATGGCAGGCCCGATCTACAAACCATGAGAAGAACTCTTCAGGATATGAAGAAAGTGCGAGTCTGAGGCGCTTGCTCAGGCTTTTGTCTCTGGATTTTGTTTCAGCGATGGCCGTGGAATGTCGGGGAGGCCTCATGGGCCATGAACGAATCTTCCTCTCTGAGGATTTGGCCCGATTCCCAATTGCTTTTCGTCAATCTGTGGGATGGGAGGTCTCCTTTCAGGTTTGTTACCTCAGGTGTCCCACCAAAAGAGGAATTCCAAAGCAAAGCCGTGGGGAAGACTGAAGGGACAACCCGAACTATGGTTAAAAATTGGGGTTTGGGGCATGGCCAGCCCAATATGCTATCTCTTCATCCAGCCACTGAGTGGCCTTACTTGAGGACTGGGCTCAGCCTGAGGGTCACAATGTGTGTTTGTGACCAATGTGGCCCGCGAGCATGGGCTGGGCCTCATGGGCCACACTGGTTTCAACTACACTGAACGTTGGACAACATGCCAACCACAAGGTTTCTTGCCATGGGGAAGGAGTTCTGATTTCTGCAGCACCTTCAACCCTGCGCAGTGATTGGAGATAAGGTCTAGGTTCTGAAACCTGAAAACCGAGGTTGGGAAGAGATGACGACCTAAGGTTACGGCAGCTCGATGTGCTCAGTGTGCGGCCAGCTGTCTGGGAGGGGCCAGGGGGTCCAGGCTCAGGCTGTGTCAGAAAGGGCATTAGTGCCCTGGTCAGCCTATGTATTTGGGGTACAGCCAAGGTCGGTGCAGGTTGATCCTCATTTGGGGTTACTGGGTAGCCCCAGAGGACAATGTTTTTCTTCTGGAGGGCAGGCAGAGTGCTGCATTGTAGTTCTGGATTGCCAAACTGGAGGGCTTGTGGGCCAGTAGTCTGACGACCAAAGTCTGAGAACACAAGCTAGGCTTAGGTTTCTGGGTGAGGCCATGGCAGGCACAATCTACAGACCTGAATCGAGATCTCGTGCATCTGAAGTCAGGGCGAGGATCAGACGATCGCTCAGGTTGGAGTTTCTGTCCCTGATGGCCCCTTCATGAATGGGGGGGGGCATCACGAGGCCATGGGGGTTTTCCCACGATGGGAGTTGTGAGAAGCTCCAAACTGCAGAGAGTCTTCTGCAGGACAATTGAGACCTGATGTTTGGCTCCAGGCCAATGATTCTGAGCAGGATTCTAAGGATGGATGGCTGGGTAGCCCACCTCGCATTCCAATTGCCTCCTAGCAACAAGACAGGTTAGATCTCCTGGATCTGTGGGGAGCAACCGAGGACGCTGAGTTGAAATGGACACCCCTGGGGATGGGTCCTAATGTGCTTTTGTGTCTATGGAGACCTTGGAATGAAGCGGTGGCACTGGGGCCCTAAAGGGTTGTCCTAAACAAGGCTTTGACACAGCTCCAACGTGCAAGTTTCCCATGTGTAGATGAGATGTTTTCTGATGGGTGAGTCAAGAAACAGCTAGATGCTGCTTTTGAAATCCAGGCCTCTGAGGAGAGATGCCTGGAAACCAAAGCAATGGATCTGAGTAGTGCCTAGGGGCCTGTTCTTTCCTCTTTACCTCTGAGGACATCTGTCTATGGGTCTGTGTGCAGGTAGGTGCTCAGTTGGGCTCAGATTGCCCCTGTTTTTCCTGGGAAGCCACCAGTGTTGAGATGGATCAGGGACTTTGGAGGTTTATCGTATTAGAAGGGTTCTGGCCATTGGAATGGGCACACACAATTCCCTTGGAGAGGGCAAGTACAGTCCTCAGGTTTGGCTCCAGGGGCCTGAGCCTGTAGGTTGTGTAGGCCAGGGCTGTTTGGACAGTTGTCTGAAAACACAAACTCGGCTTATGTTTCGGGTCATAGTATGGCAGGACTGAACTACAGATCATGAGGAGAACACTTCGGGATTTGAAAGAAGGGCGAGTGTGAGGCTCCTGCTCAAGTTTTTGTCTCTGGATATAGTGTCACTCATGGTCGGGGAATTTCTGGGTGACTTCATGGGAAATGGACGAGTCTTACTCTCTGGTGGTTTGTCCCCGTCCAAAGAGTTTGGGGTCATTCAGTGGGCTGGAAGAAGTCCGTTTTTGTGCTGGAAGAAGTCGGTTTTTGTTGTTGTTGTTGTTGCTGTTGTTTTCTTTTTTAACCTCAGGTGTCCCACCAAATAAGGGATTCCAGAGTAGAGCCCTGGGGAGGGGCGACTGGACAATCAGAAATCTGGTTAAAAATTGGGGCCTAGGGACATGTCAAGCCCATTATGACATCTAATGGTCCAGCCACTGAGAGGACTTACTAGAGGACAGGACTCGTGCTGAGGGTCACAATGCGTGTGTATGCCCTCGTCGCACTCAAGAATGGGCGGGGCCTCAGGGTGAATGCTGGTTTCTCCTACACTGAACGTTGGACAACGTGCCAACCACAAGGGTTCTTGCCATAGGTAAGGAGGAGTTCTGATTTCTGCATCACACTCACCCCTGGGCAGTGATTGGAGATAAGGTCTCGGTTCTGAAGCCTGAAAACTGAGGTAGGGAAGAGATGATGACCTAAGGCCATGGCGGGTTTTATGTGCTCAGTGTGCGGTCAGATTTCTGGGTATTTGTCAGGAGGTCCGGGCTCAGGTTATGTTCGACAGTGCATTAGTGCCCAGGTTAGACGATATAATTTGGGTAAAGTCGAGTGCTGTGTAGGTTGATCCTCATTTAAGGTGCCTGGGCAGCTCATGAGGCAATACTTTTTTTTCTAGAGGGCAGGCAGAGTGCTGCATTGTGGGTCCGGAATTGCCAAACTTGAGGGCTTCGGGGCCAGGAGTGTGAGGACGGAAGTCTGAGAAGACAAGCTAGACTTGGGTTTCAGGGCGAGGGCACGGCAGGTACCCCCTGCAGATCTGAACCAATATCTCATGCATTTAAAGACAGGGCGAGGTTCAGCCGTTGGCTCTGGTTGGAGTTTCTGTGCATGACGGCCGCTTCATGAAGGGAGCGGAATCTCGGGGCCATTGAGGTTTTCCCACGTTGGGAGTTGTGGGATGCCCCCTTCAAGGATTCCTTCTGCGGGACAATTGAGACCTGTTGGACAGCTCCAGGACATCCCATATGGAATGACTCCAGAGCACCGTTCGCGGATGGATGCCTGGGAAGCCCGCCTCGCATTCCAATTGTCTCCTAGCAACAAGACAGTTTAGATCTGATGGCTCTTCCGGAGCAACCGGGGTGGCTGAGTTGAAATGGACTTTCCTGAGGATGGGTCCTAATGTTTTTCTGTGTCCATGAGGGCCTTGGAATGGGGCGGTGGCACCGGGACCCTGAAGTACTCTCCTAAGCTTTGGACATGGCTCCCATGCACAGGTTTCCTTGTGGAGACGAGATGAGTTCTGATGGGTGCCTCAGGAAAACCCCTAAGCTCGTATTGGAATCAGGCTTTTGAGGACACATGCCTGTAACCCAAAGCAATGGATCCTATTATGGCCTAGGGTCCTGTCTGGTTCAATCTTCTTCTCTGGGGACATCCATCTATGGTATGAGTGGAGGTCGATTATCAGCTGGTGTCAGACAGCCCTTGTTTGTTCCGGGCGACCAACACTATTGGGATGGCCTCAGGGACTTTGGAGGTTTCTCCTAATTTGTACGATTTTGGACCATGGAATGGGCAGAATTCCCATGGATTGGTAGGCACAGTCCTAATGTGTGGCTCCAGGGGCCCAGCCTGGAGGGTGTGTGCCCAAGACTTTGAGGACAGAAGTCTGAAAACACAAACTCAGCTTAGGTTTGGGGACGCAGGTATGGCAGGCCCGATCTACAAACCATGAGAAGAACTCTTAAGATATGAAGAAAGTGCGAGTCTGAGGCGCTTGCTCAGGCTTTTGTCTCTGGATTTTGTTTCAGCGATGGCCGTGTAATGTCGGGGAGGCCTCATGGGCCATGAACGAATCTTCCTCTCTGAGGATTTGGCCCGATTCCCAATTGCTTTTCGTCAATCTGTGGGATGGGAGGTCTCCTTTCAGGTTTGTTACCTCAGGTGTCCCGCCAAAAGAGGAATTCCAAAGCAAAGCCGTGGGGAAGACTGAAGGGACAACCCGAACTACGGTTAAAAATTGGGGTTTGGGGCATGGCCAGCCCAATATGCTATCTCTTCATCCAGCCACTGAGTGGCCTTACTTGAGGACTGGGCTCAGCCTGAGGGTCACAATGTGTGTTTGTGACCAATGTGGCCCGCGAGCGTGGGCTGGGCCTCATGGGCCACACTGGTTTCAACTACACTGAACGTTGGACAACATGCCAACCACAAGGTTTCTTGCCATGGGGAAGGAGTTCTGATTTCTGCAGCACCTTCAACCCTGCGCAGTGATTGGAGATAAGGTCTAGGTTCTGAAACCTGAAAACCGAGGTTGGGAAGAGATGACGACCTAAGGTTACGGCAGCTCGATGTGCTCAGTGTGCGGCCAGCTGTCTGGGAGGGGCCAGGGGGTCCAGGCTCAGGCTGTGTCAGAAAGGGCATTAGTGCCCTGGTCAGCCTATGTATTTGGGGTACAGCCAAGGTCGGTGCAGGTTGATCCTCATTTGGGGTTACTGGGTAGCCCCAGAGGACAATGTTTTTCTTCTGGAGGGCAGGCAGAGTGCTGCATTGTAGTTCTGCATTGCCAAACTGGAGGGCTTGTGGGCCAGTAGTCTGACGAACAAAGTCTGAGAACACAAGCTAGGCTTAGTTTTCTGGGTGAGGCCATGGCAGGCACAATCTACAGACCTGAATCGAGATCTCGTGCATCTGAAGTCAGGGCGAGGATCAGACGATCGCTCAGGTTGGAGTTTCTGTCCCTGATGGCCCCTTCATGAATGGGGGGGCATCACGAGGCCATGGGGCTTTTCCCACGATGGGAGTTGTGAGAAGCTCCAAACTGCAGAGAGTCTTCTGCAGGACAATTGAGACCTGATGTTTGGCTCCAGGCCAATGATTCTGAGCAGGATTCTAAGGATGGATGGCTGGGTAGCCCACCTCGCATTCCAATTGCCTCCTAGCAACAAGACAGGTTAGATCTCCTGGATCTGTGGGGAGCAACCGAGGACGCTGAGTTGAAATGGACACCCCTGGGGATGGGTCCTAATGTGCTTTTGTGTCTATGGAGACCTTGGAATGAAGCGGTGGCACTGGGGCCCTAAAGGGTTGTCCTAAACAAGGCTTTGACACAGCTCCAACGTGCAAGTTTCCCATGTGTAGATGAGATGTTTTCTGATGGGTGAGTCAAGAAACAGCTAGATGCTGCTTTTGAAATCCAGGCCTCTGAGGAGAGATGCCTGGAAACCAAAGCAATGGATCTGAGTAGTGCCTAGGGGCCTGTTCTTTCCTCTTTACCTCTGAGGACATCTGTCTATGGGTCTGTGTGCAGGTAGGTGCTCAGTTGGGCTCAGATTGCCCCTGTTTTTCCTGGGAAGCCACCAGTGTTGAGATGGATCAGGGACTTTGGAGGTTTATCGTATTAGAAGGGTTGTGGCCATTGGAATGGGCACACACAATTCCCTTGGAGAGGGCAAGTACAGTCCTCAGGTTTGGCTCCAGGGGCCTGAGCCTGTAGGTTGTGTAGGCCAGGGCTGTTTGGACAGTTGTCTGAAAACACAAACTCGGCTTATGTTTCGGGTCATAGGTATGGCAGGACTGAACTACAGATCATGAGGAGAACACTTCGGGATTTGAAAGAAGGGCGAGTGTGAGGCTCCTGCTCAAGTTTTTGTCTCTGGATATCGTGTCACTCATGGTCGTGGAATTTCTGGGTGACTTCATGGGAAATGGACGAGTCTTACTCTCTGGTGGTTTGTCCCCGTCCAAAGAGTTTGGGGTCATTCAGTGGGCTGGAAGAAGTCCGTTTTTGTGCTGGAAGAAGTCGGTTTTTGTTGTTGTTGTTGTTGCTGTTGTTTTTTTTTTTTTAACCTCAGGTGTCCCACCAAATAAGGGATTCCAGAGTAGAGCCCTGGGGAGGGGCGACTGGACAATCAGAAATCTGGTTAAAAATTGGGGCCTAGGGACATGTCAAGCCCATTATGACATCTAATGGTCCAGCCACTGAGAGGACTTACTAGAGGACAGGACTCGTGCTGAGGGTCACAATGCGTGTGTATGCCCTCGTCGCACTCAAGAATGGGCGGGGCCTCAGGGTGAATGCTGGTTTCTCCTACACTGAACGTTGGACAACGTGCCAACCACAAGGGTTCTTGCCATAGGTAAGGAGGAGTTCTGATTTCTGCATCACACTCACCCCTGGGCAGTGATTGGAGATAAGGTCTCGGTTCTGAAGCCTGAAAATTGAGGTAGGGAAGAGATGATGACCTAAGGCCATGGCGGGTTTTATGTGCTCAGTGTGCGGTCAGCTTTCTGGGTATTTGTCAGGAGGTCCGGGCTCAGGTTGTGTTCGACAGTGCATTAGTGCCCAGGTTAGACGATATAATTTGGGTAAAGTCGAGTGCTGTGTAGGTTTATCCTCATTTAAGGTGCCTGGGCAGCTCATGAGGCAATACTTTTTTTTCTAGAGGGCAGGCAGAGTGCTGCATTGTGGGTCCGGAATTGCCAAACTTGAGGGCTTCGGGGCCAGGAGTGTGAGGACGGAAGTCTGAGAAGAAAAGCTAGACTTGGGTTTCAGGGCGAGGGCACGGCAGGTACCCCCTGCAGATCTGAACCAATATCTCATGCATTTAAAGACAGGGCGAGGATCAGCCGTTGGCTCTGGTTGGAGTTTCTGTGCATGACGGCCGCTTCATGAAGGGAGCGGAATCTCGGGGCCATTGAGGTTTTCCCACGTTGGGAGTTGTGGGATGCCCCCTTCAAGGATTCCTTCTGCGGGACAATTGAGACCTGTTGGACAGCTCCAGGACATCCCATATGGAATGACTCCAGAGCACCGTTCGCGGATGAATGCCTGGGAAGCCCGCCTCGCATTCCAATGGTATCCTAGCAACAAGACAGTTTAGATCTGATGGCTCTTCCGGAGCAACCGGGGTGGCTGAGTTGAAATGGACTTTCCTGAGGATGGGTCCTAATGTTTTTCTGTGTCCATGAGGGCCTTGGAATGGGGCGGTGGCACCGGGACCCTGAAGTACCCTCCTAAGCTTTGGACATGGCTCCCATGCACAGGTTTCCTTGTGGAGACGAGATGAGTTCTGATGGGTGCCTCAGGAAAACCCCTAAGCTCGTATTGGAATCAGGCTTTTGAGGACACATGCCTGTAACCCAAAGCAATGGATCCTATTATGGCCTAGGGTCCTGTCTGGTTCAATCTTCTTCTCTGGGGACATCCATCTATGGTATGAGTGGAGGTCGATTATCAGCTGGTGTCAGACAGCCCTTGTTTGTTCCGGGCGACCAACACTATTGGGATGGCCTCAGGGACTTTGGAGGTTTCTCCTAATTTGTACGATTTTGGACCATGGAATGGGCAGAATTCCCATGGATTGGTAGGCACAGTCCTAATGTGTGGCTCCAGGGGCCCAGCCTGGAGGGTGTGTGCCCAAGACTTTGAGGACAGAAGTCTGAAAACACAAACTCAGCTTAGGTTTGGGGACGCAGGTATGGCAGGCCCGATCTACAAACCATGAGAAGAACTCTTAAGATATGAAGAAAGTGCGAGTCTGAGGCGCTTGCTCAGGCTTTTGTCTCTGGATTTTGTTTCAGCGATGGCCGTGGAATGTCGGGGAGGCCTCATGGGCCATGAACGAATCTTCCTCTCTGAGGATTTGGCCCGATTCCCAATTGCTTTTGGTCAATCTGTGGGATGGGAGGTCTCCTTTCAGGTTTGTTACCTCAGGTGTCCCGCCAAAAGAGGAATTCCAAAGCAAAGCCGTGGGGAAGACTGAAGGGACAACCCGAACTACGGTTAAAAATTGGGGCCTAGGGGCATGGCAAGCCCAATATGCTATCTCTTCATCCAGCCACTGAGTGGCCTTACTTGAGGACTGGGCTCAGCCTGAGGGTCACAATGTGTGTTTGTGACCAATGTGGCCCGCGAGCGTGGGCTGGGCCTCATGGGCCACACTGGTTTCAACTACACTGAACGTTGGACAACATGCCAACCACAAGGTTTCTTGCCATGGGGAAGGAGTTCTGATTTCTGCAGCACCTTCAACCCTGCGCAGTGATTGGAGATAAGGTCTAGGTTCTGAAACCTGAAAACCGAGGTTGGGAAGAGATGACGACCTAAGGTTACGGCAGCTCGATGTGCTCAGTGTGCGGCCAGCTGTCTGGGAGGGGCCAGGGGGTCCAGGCTCAGGCTGTGTCAGAAAGGGCATTAGTGCCCTGGTCAGCCTATGTATTTGGGGTACAGCCAAGGTCGGTGCAGGTTGATCCTCATTTGGGGTTACTGGGTAGCCCCAGAGGACAATGTTTTTCTTCTGGAGGGCAGGCAGAGTGCTGCATTGTAGTTCTGCATTGCCAAACTGGAGGGCTTGTGGGCCAGTAGTCTGACGAACAAAGTCTGAGAACACAAGCTAGGCTTAGTTTTCTGGGTGAGGCCATGGCAGGCACAATCTACAGACCTGAATCGAGATCTCGTGCATCTGAAGTCAGGGCGAGGATCAGACGATCGCTCAGGTTGGAGTTTCTGTCCCTGATGGCCCCTTCATGAATGGGGGGGCATCACGAGGCCATGGGGGTTTTCCCACGATGGGAGTTGTGAGAAGCTCCAAACTGCAGAGAGTCTTCTGCAGGACAATTGAGACCTGATGTTTGGCTCCAGGCCAATGATTCTGAGCAGGATTCTAAGGATGGATGGCTGGGTAGCCCACCTCGCATTCCAATTGCCTCCTAGCAACAAGACAGGTTAGATCTCCTGGATCTGTGGGGAGCAACCGAGGACGCTGAGTTGAAATGGACACCCCTGGGGATGGGTCCTAATGTGCTTTTGTGTCTATGGAGACCTTGGAATGAAGCGGTGGCACTGGGGCCCTAAAGGGTTGTCCTAAACAAGGCTTTGACACAGCTCCAACGTGCAAGTTTCCCATGTGTAGATGAGATGTTTTCTGATGGGTGAGTCAAGAAACAGCTAGATGCTGCTTTTGAAATCCAGGCCTCTGAGGAGAGATGCCTGGAAACCAAAGCAATGGATCTGAGTAGTGCCTAGGGGCCTGTTCTTTCCTTTTTACCTCTGAGGACATCTGTCTATGGGTCTGTGTGCAGGTAGGTGCTCAGTTGGGCTCAGATTGCCCCTGTTTTTCCTGGGAAGCCACCAGTGTTGAGATGGATCAGGGACTTTGGAGGTTTATCGTATTAGAAGGGTTGTGGCCATTGGAATGGGCACACACAATTCCCTTGGAGAGGGCAAGTACAGTCCTCAGGTTTGGCTCCAGGGGCCTGAGCCTGTAGGTTGTGTAGGCCAGTGCTGTTTGGACAGTTGTCTGAAAACACAAACTCGGCTTATGTTTCGGGTCATAGGTATGGCAGGACTGAACTACAGATCATGAGGAGAACACTTCGGGATTTGAAAGAAGGGCGAGTGTGAGGCTCCTGCTCAAGTTTTTGTCTCTGGATATCGTGTCACTCATGGTCGTGGAATTTCTGGGTGACTTCATGGGAAATGGACGAGTCTTACTCTCTGGTGGTTTGTCCCCGTCCAAAGAGTTTGGGGTCATTCAGTGGGCTGGAAGAAGTCCGTTTTTGTGCTGGAAGAAGTCGGTTTTTGTTGTTGTTGTTGTTGCTGTTGTTTTTTTTTTTTTAACCTCAGGTGTCCCACCAAATAAGGGATTCCAGAGTAGAGCCCTGGGGAGGGGCGACTGGACAATCAGAAATCTGGTTAAAAATTGGGGCCTAGGGACATGTCAAGCCCATTATGACATCTAATGGTCCAGCCACTGAGAGGACTTACTAGAGGACAGGACTCGTGCTGAGGGTCACAATGCGTGTGTATGCCCTCGTCGCACTCAAGAATGGGCGGGGCCTCAGGGTGAATGCTGGTTTCTCCTACACTGAACGTTGGACAACATGCCAACCACAAGGGTTCTTGCCATAGGTAAGGAGGAGTTCTGATTTCTGCATCACACTCACCCCTGGGCAGTGATTGGAGATAAGGTCTCGGTTCTGAAGCCTGAAAATTGAGGTAGGGAAGAGATGATGACCTAAGGCCATGGCGGGTTTTATGTGCTCAGTGTGCGGTCAGCTTTCTGGGTATTTGTCAGGAGGTCCGGGCTCAGGTTGTGTTCGACAGTGCATTAGTGCCCAGGTTAGACGATATAATTTGGGTAAAGTCGAGTGCTGTGTAGGTTTATCCTCATTTAAGGTGCCTGGGCAGCTCATGAGGCAATACTTTTTTTTCTAGAGGGCAGGCAGAGTGCTGCATTGTGGGTCCGGAATTGCCAAACTTGAGGGCTTCGGGGCCAGGAGTGTGAGGACGGAAGTCTGAGAAGAAAAGCTAGACTTGGGTTTCAGGGCGAGGGCACGGCAGGTACCCCCTGCAGATCTGAACCAATATCTCATGCATTTAAAGACAGGGCGAGGATCAGCCGTTGGCTCTGGTTGGAGTTTCTGTGCATGACGGCCGCTTCATGAAGGGAGCGGAATCTCGGGGCCATTGAGGTTTTCCCACGTTGGGAGTTGTGGGATGCCCCCTTCAAGGATTCCTTCTGCGGGACAATTGAGACCTGTTGGACAGCTCCAGGACATCCCATATGGAATGACTCCAGAGCACCGTTCGCGGATGGATGCCTGGGAAGCCCGCCTCGCATTCCAATTGTCTCCTAGCAACAAGACAGTTTAGATCTGATGGCTCTTCCGGAGCAACCGGGGTGGCTGAGTTGAAATGGACTTTCCTGAGGATGGGTCCTAATGTTTTTCTGTGTCCATGAGGGCCTTGGAATGGGGCGGTGGCACCGGGACCCTGAAGTACTCTCCTAAGCTTTGGACATGGCTCCCATGCACAGGTTTCCTTGTGGAGACGAGATGAGTTCTGATGGGTGCCTCAGGAAAACCCCTAAGCTCGTATTGGAATCAGGCTTTTGAGGACACATGCCTGTAACCCAAAGCAATGGATCCTATTATGGCCTAGGGTCCTGTCTGGTTCAATCTTCTTCTCTGGGGACATCCATCTATGGTATGAGTGGAGGTCGATTATCAGCTGGTGTCAGACAGCCTTTGTTTGTTCCGGGCGACCAACACTATTGGGATGGCCTCAGGGACTTTGGAGGTTTCTCCTAATTTGTACGATTTTGGACCATGGAATGGGCAGAATTCCCATGGATTGGTAGGCACAGTCCTAATGTGTGGCTCCAGGGGCCCAGCCTGGAGGGTGTGTGCCCAAGACTTTGAGGACAGAAGTCTGAAAACACAAACTCAGCTTAGGTTTGGGGACGCAGGTATGGCAGACCCGATCTACAAACCATGAGAAGAACTCTTCAGGATATGAAGAAAGTGCGAGTCTGAGGCGCTTGCTCAGGCTTTTGTCTCTGGATTTTGTTTCAGCGATGGCTGTGGAATGTCGGGGAGGCCTCATGGGCCATGAACGAATCTTCCTCTCTGAGGATTTGGCCCGATTCCCAATTGCTTTTCGTCAATCTGTGGGATGGGAGGTCTCCTTTCAGGTTTGTTACCTCAGGTGTCCCACCAAAAGAGGAATTCCAAAGCAAAGCCGTGGGGAAGACTGAAGGGACAACCCCAACTACGGTTAAAAATTGGGGTTTGGGGCATGGCCAGCCCAATATGCTATCTCTTCATCCAGCCACTGAGTGGCCTTACTTGAGGACTGGCTCAGCCTGAGGGTCACAATGTGTGTTTGTGACCAATGTGGCCCGCGAGCATGGGCTGGGCCTCATGGGCCACACTGGTTTCAACTACACTGAACGTTGGACAACATGCCAACCACAAGGTTTCTTGCCATGGGGAAGGAGTTCTGATTTCTGCAGCACCTTCAACACTGCGCAGTGATTGGAGATAAGGTCTAGGTTCTGAAACCTGACAACCGAGGTTGGGAAGAGATGACGACCTAAGGTTACGGCAGCTCGATGTGCTCAGTGTGCGGCCAGCTGTCTGGGAGGGGCCAGGGGGTCCAGGCTCAGGCTGTGTCAGAAAGGGCATTAGTGCCCTGGTCAGCCTATGTATTTGGGGTACAGCCAAGGTCGGTGCAGGTTGATCCTCATTTGGGGTTACTGGGTAGCCCCAGAGGAGTATGTTTTTCTTCTGGAGGGCAGGCAGAGTGCTGCATTGTAGTTCTGGATTGCCAAACTGGAGGGCTTGTGGGCCAGTAGTCTGACGACCAAAGTCTGAGAACACAAGCTAGGCTTAGGTTTCTGGGTGAGGCCATGTCAGGCACAATCTACAGACCTGAATCGAGATCTCGTGCATCTGAAGTCAGGGCGAGGATCAGACGATCGCTCAGGTTGGAGTTTCTGTCCCTGATGGCCCCTTCATGAATGGGGGGGCATCACGAGGCCATGGGGGTTTTCCCACGATGGGAGTTGTGAGAAGCTCCAAACTGCAGAGAGTCTTCTGCAGGACAATTGAGACCTGATGTTTGGCTCCAGGCCAATGATTCTGAGCAGGATTCTAAGAATGGATGGCTGGGTAGCCCACCTCGCATTCCAATTGCCTCCTAGCAACAAGACAGGTTGGATCTCCTGGATCTGTGGGGAGCAACCGAGGACGCTGAGTTGAAATGGACACCCCTGGGGATGGGTCCTAATGTGCTTTTGTGTCTATGGAGACCTTGGAATGAAGCGGTGGCACTGGGCCCCTAAAGGGTTCTCCTAAACAGAGGCTTTGACACAGCTCCATCGTGCAAGTTTCCCATGTGTAGATGAGATGTTTTCTGATGGGTGAGTCAAGAAACAGCTAGATGCTGCTTTTGAAATCCAGGCCTCTGAGGAGAGATGCCTGGAAACCAAAGCAATGGATCTGAGTAGTGCCTAGGGGCCTGTTCTTTCCTCTTTACCTCTGAGGACATCTGTCTATGGGTCTGTGTGCAGGTAGGTGCTCAGTTGGGCTCAGATTGCCCCTGTTTTTCCTGGGAAGCCACCAGTGTTGAGATGGATCAGGGACTTTGGAGGTTTATCGTATTAGAAGGGTTGTGGCCATTGGAATGGGCACACACAATTCCCTTGGAGAGGGCAAGTACAGTCCTCAGGTTTGGCTCCAGGGGCCTGAGCCTGTAGGTTGTGTAGTCCAGGGCTGTTTGGACAGTTGTCTGAAAACACAAACTCGGCTTATGTTTCGGGTCATAGGTATGGCAGGACTGAACTACAGATCATGAGGAGAACACTTCGGGATTTGAAAGAAGGGCGAGTATGAGGCTCCTGCTCAAGTTTTTGTCTCTGGATATAGTGTCACTCATGGTCGGGGAATTTCTGGGTGACTTCATGGGAAATGGACGAGTCTTACTCTCTGGTGGTTTGTCCCCGTCCAAAGAGTTTGGGGTCATTCAGTGGCCTGGAAGAAGTCCGTTTTTGTGCTGGAAGAAGTCGGTTTTTGTTGTTGTTGTTGTTGCTGTTGTTTTCTTTTTTAACCTCAGGTGTCCCACCAAATAAGGGATTCCAGAGTAGAGCCCTGGGGAGGGGCGACTGGACAATCAGAAATCTGGTTAAAAATTGGGGCCTAGGGACATGTCAAGCCCATTATTACATCTAATGGTCCAGCCACTGAGAGGACTTACTAGAGGACAGGACTCATGCTGAGGGTCACAATGCGTGTGTATGCCCTCGTCGCACTCAAGAATGGGCGGGGCCTCAGGGTGAATGCTGGTTTCTCCTACACTGAACGTTGGACAACGTGCCAACCACAAGGGTTCTTGCCATAGGTAAGGAGGAGTTCTGATTTCTGCATCACACTCACCCCTGGGCAGTGATTTGAGATAAGGTCTCGGTTCTGAAGCCTGAAAACTGAGGTAGGGAAGAGATGATGACCTAAGGCCATGGCGGGTTTTATGTGCTCAGTGTGCGGTCAGCTTTCTGGGTATTTGTCAGGAGGTCCGGGCTCCGGTTGTGTTCGACAGTGCATTAGTGCCCAGGTTAGACGATATAATTTGGGTAATTCGAGTGCTGTGTAGGTTTATCCTCATTTAAGGTGCCTGGGCAGCTCATGAGGCAATACTTTTTTTTCTAGAGGGCAGGCAGAGTGCTGCATTGTGGGTCCGGAATTGCCAAACTTGAGGGCTTCGGGGCCAGGAGTGTGAGGACGGAAGTCTGAGAAGACAAGCTAGACTTGGGTTTCAGGGCGAGGGCACCGCAGGTACCCCCTGCAGATCTGAACCAATATCTCATGCATTTAAAGACAGGGCGAGGATCAGCCGTTGGCTCTGGTTGGAGTTTCTGTGCATGACGGCCGCTTCATGAAGGGAGCGGAATCTCGGGGCCATTGAGGTTTTCCCACGTTGGGAGTTGTGGGATGCCCCCTTCAAGGATTCCTTCTGCGGGACAATTGAGACCTGTTGGACAGCTCCAGGACATCCCATATGGAATGACTCCAGAGCACCGTTCGCGGATGGATGCCTGGGAAGCACGCCTCGCATTCCAATTGTCTCCTAGCAACAAGACAGTTTAGATCTGATGGCTCTTCCGGAGCAACCGGGGTGGCTGAGTTGAAATGGACTTTCCTGAGGATGGGTCCTAAAGTTTTTCTGTGTCCATGAGGGCCTTGGATAGGGGCGGTGGCACCCGGACCCTGAAGTACTCTCCTAAGCTTTGGACATGGCTCCCATGCACAGGTTTCCTTGTGGAGACGAGATGAGTTCTGATGGGTGCCTCAGGAAAACCCCTAAACTCGTATTGGAATCAGGCTTTTGAGGACACATGCCTTTAACCCAAAGCAATGGATCCTATTATGGCCTAGGGTCTTCTCTGGTTCAATCTTCTTCTCTGGGGACATCCATCTATGCTATGAGTGGAGGTCGATTATCAGCTGGTGTCAGACAGCCCTTGTTTGTTCCGGGCGACCAACACTATTGAAATGGCCTCAGGGACTTTGGAGGTTTCTCCTAATTTGTACGATTTTGGACCATGGAATGGGCAGAATTCCCATGGATTGGTAGGCCCAGTCCTAGGTGTGGCTCCAGGGGCCCAGCCTGGAGGGTATGTGGCCCAAGATTTTGAGGACAGAAGTCTGAAAACACAAACTCAGCTTAGGTTTGGGGACGCAGGTATGGCAGGCCCGATCTACAAACCATGAGAAGAACTCTTCAGGATATGAAGAAAGTGCGAGTCTGAGGCGCTTGCTCATGCTTTTGTCTCTGGATTTTGTATCAGCGATGGCCGTGGAATGTCGGGGAGGCCTCATGGGCCATGGACGAATCTTCCTCTCTGAGGATTTGGCCCGATTCCCAATTGCTTTTCGTCAATCTGTGGGATGGGAGGTCTCCTTTCATGTTTGTTACCTCAGGTGTCCCGCCAAAAGAGGAATTCCAAAGCAAAGCCGTGGAGAAGACTGAAGGGACAACCCGAACTATGGTTAAAAATTGGGGTTTGGGGCATGGCCAGCCCAATATGCTATCTCTTCATCCAGCCACTGAGTGGCCTTACTTGAGGACTGGGCTCAGCCTGAGGGTCACAATGTGTGTTTGTGACCAATGTGGCCCGCTAGCATGGGCTGGGCCTCATGGGCCACACTGGTTTCAACTACACTGAACGTTGGACAACATGCCAACCACAAGGTTTCTTGCCATGGGGAAGGAGTTCTGATTTCTGCAGCACCTTCAACCCTGCGCAGTGATTGGAGATAAGGTCTAGGTTCTGAAACCTGACAACCGAGGTTGGGAAGAGATGACGACCTAAGGTTACGGCAGCTCGATGTGCTCAGTGTGCGGCCAGCTGTCTGGGAGGGGCCAGGGGGTCCAGGCTCAGGCTGTGTCAGAAAGGGCATTAGTGCCCTGGTCAGCCTATGTATTTGGGGTACAGCCAAGGTCGGTGCAGGTTGATCCTCATTTGGGGTTACTGGGTAGCCCCAGAGGACAATGTTTTTCTTCTGGAGGGCAGGCAGAGTGCTGCATTGTAGTTCTGGATTGCCAAACTGGAGGGCTTGTGGGCCAGTAGTCTGACGACCAAAGTCTGAGAACACAAGCTAGGCTTAGGTTTCTGGGTGAGGCCATGGCAGGCACAATCTACAGACCTGAATCGAGATCTCGTGCATCTGAAGTCAGGGCGAGGATCAGACGATCGCTCAGGTTGGAGTTTCTGTCCCTGATGGCCCCTTCATGAATGGGGGGGCTTCACGAGGCCATGGGGGTTTTCCCACGATGGGAGTTGTGAGAAGCTCCAAACTGCAGAGAGTCTTCTGCAGGACAATTGAGACCTGATGTTTGGCTCCAGGCCAATGATTCTGAGCAGGATTCTAAGGATGGATGGCTGGGTAGCCCACCTCGCATTCCAATTGCCTCCTAGCAACAAGACAGGTTGGATCTCCTGGATCTGTGGGGAGCAACCGAGGACGCTGAGTTGAAATGGACACCCCTGGGGATGGGTCCTAATGTGCTTTTGTGTCTATGGAAACCTTGGAATGAAGCGGTGGCACTGGGCCCCTAAATGGTTCTCCTAAACAGAGGCTTTGACACAGCTCCAACGTGCAAGTTTCCCATGTGTAGATGAGATGTTTTCTGATGGGTGAGTCAAGAAACAGCTAGATGCTGCTTTTGAAATCCAGGCCTCTGAGGAGAGATGCCTGGAAACCAAAGCAATGGATCTGAGTAGTGCCTAGGGGCCTGTTCTTTCCTTTTTACCTCTGAGGACATCTGTCTATGGGTCTGTGTGCAGGTAGGTGCTCAGTTGGGCTCAGATTGCCCCTGTTTTTCCTGGGAAGCCACCAGTGTTGAGATGGATCAGGGACTTTGGAGGTTTATCGTATTAGAAGGGTTGTGGCCATTGGAATGGGCACACACAATTCCCTTGGAGAGGGCAAGTACAGTCCTCAGGTTTGGCTCCAGGGGCCTGAGCCTGTAGGTTGTGTAGGCCAGGGCTGTTTGGACAGTTGTCTGAAAACACAAACTCGGCTTATGTTTCGGGTCATAGGTATGGCAGGACTGAACTACAGATCATGAGGAGAACACTTCGGGATTTGAAAGAAGGGCGAGTATGAGGCTCCTGCTCAAGTTTTTGTCTCTGGATATAGTGTCACTCATGGTCGGGGAATTTCTGGGTGACTTCATGGGAAATGGACGAGTCTTACTCTCTGATGGTTTGTCCCCGTCCAAAGAGTTTGGGGTCATTCAGTGGGCTGGAAGAAGTCCGTTTTTGTGCTGGAAGAAGTCGGTTTTTGTTGTTGTTGTTGTTGCTGTTGTTTTCTTTTTTAACCTCAGGTGTCCCACCAAATAAGGGATTCCAGAGTAGAGCCCTGGGGAGGGGCGACTGGACAATCAGAAATCTGGTTAAAAATTGGGGCCTAGGGACATGTCAAGCCCATTATTACATCTAATGGTCCAGCCACTGAGAGGACTTACTAGAGGACAGGACTCATGCTGAGGGTCACAATGCGTGTGTATGCCCTCGTCGCACTCAAGAATGGGCGGGGCCTCAGGGTGAATGCTGGTTTCTCCTACACTGAACGTTGGACAACGTGCCAACCACAAGGGTTCTTGCCATAGGTAAGGAGGAGTTCTGATTTCTGCATCACACTCACCCCTGGGCAGTGATTTGAGATAAGGTCTCGGTTCTGAAGCCTGAAAACTGAGGTAGGGAAGAGATGATGACCTAAGGCCATGGCGGGTTTTATGTGCTCAGTGTGCGGTCAGCTTTCTGGGTATTTGTCAGGAGGTCCGGGCTCAGGTTGTGTTCGACAGTGCATTAGTGCCCAGGTTAGACGATATAATTTGGGTAATTCGAGTGCTGTGTAGGTTTATCCTCATTTAAGGTGCCTGGGCAGCTCATGAGGCAATACTTTTTTTTCTAGAGGGCAGGCAGAGTGCTGCATTGTGGGTCCGGAATTGCCAAACTTGAGGGCTTCGGGGCCAGGAGTGTGAGGACGGAAGTCTGAGAAGACAAGCTAGACTTGGGTTTCAGGGCGAGGGCACCGCAGGTACCCCCTGCAGATCTGAACCAATATCTCATGCATTTAAAGACAGGGCGAGGATCAGCCGTTGGCTCTGGTTGGAGTTTCTGTGCATGACGGCCGCTTCATGAAGGGAGCGGAATCTCGGGGCCATTGAGGTTTTCCCACGTTGGGAGTTGTGGGATGCCCCCTTCAAGGATTCCTTCTGCGGGACAATTGAGACCTGTTGGACAGCTCCAGGACATCCCATATGGAATGACTCCAGAGCACCGTTCGCGGATGGATGCCTGGGAAGCACGCCTCGCATTCCAATTGTCTCCTAGCAACAAGACAGTTTAGATCTGATGGCTCTTCCGGAGCAACCGGGGTGGCTGAGTTGAAATGGACTTTCCTGAGGATGGGTCCTAAAGTTTTTCTGTGTCCATGAGGGCCTTGGATAGGGGCGGTGGCACCCGGACCCTGAAGTACTCTCCTAAGCTTTGGACATGGCTCCCATGCACAGGTTTCCTTGTGGAGACGAGATGAGTTCTGATGGGTGCCTCAGGAAAACCCCTAAACTCGTATTGGAATCAGGCTTTTGAGGACACATGCCTTTAACCCAAAGCAATGGATCCTATTATGGCCTAGGGTCTTCTCTGGTTCAATCTTCTTCTCTGGGGACATCCATCTATGCTATGAGTGGAGGTCGATTATCAGCTGGTGTCAGACAGCCCTTGTTTGTTCCGGGCGACCAACACTATTGAAATGGCCTCAGGGACTTTGGAGGTTTCTCCTAATTTGTACGATTTTGGACCATGGAATGGGCAGAATTCCCATGGATTGGTAGGCACAGTCCTAGGTGTGGCTCCAGGGGCCCAGCCTGGAGGGTATGTGGCCCAAGATTTTGAGGACAGAAGTCTGAAAACACAAACTCAGCTTAGGTTTGGGGACGCAGGTATGGCAGGCCCGATCTACAAACCATGAGAAGAACTCTTCAGGATATGAAGAAAGTGCGAGTCTGAGGCGCTTGCTCATGCTTTTGTCTCTGGATTTTGTATCAGCGATGGCCGTGGAATGTCGGGGAGGCCTCATGGGCCATGGACGAATCTTCCTCTCTGAGGATTTGGCCCGATTCCCAATTGCTTTTCGTCAATCTGTGGGATGGGAGGTCTCCTTTCATGTTTGTTACCTCAGGTGTCCCGCCAAAAGAGGAATTCCAAAGCAAAGCCGTGGAGAAGACTGAAGGGACAACCCGAACTATGGTTAAAAATTGGGGTTTGGGGCATGGCCAGCCCAATATGCTATCTCTTCATCCAGCCACTGAGTGGCCTTACTTGAGGACTGGGCTCAGCCTGAGGGTCACAATGTGTGTTTGTGACCAATGTGGCCCGCTAGCATGGGCTGGGCCTCATGGGCCACACTGGTTTCAACTACACTGAACGTTGGACAACATGCCAACCACAAGGTTTCTTGCCATGGGGAAGGAGTTCTGATTTCTGCAGCACCTTCAACCCTGCGCAGTGATTGGAGATAAGGTCTAGGTTCTGAAACCTGACAACCGAGGTTGGGAAGAGATGACGACCTAAGGTTACGGCAGCTCGATGTGCTCAGTGTGCGGCCAGCTGTCTGGGAGGGGCCAGGGGGTCCAGGCTCAGGCTGTGTCAGAAAGGGCATTAGTGCCCTGGTCAGCCTATGTATTTGGGGTACAGCCAAGGTCGGTGCAGGTTGATCCTCATTTGGGGTTACTGGGTAGCCCCAGAGGACAATGTTTTTCTTCTGGAGGGCAGGCAGAGTGCTGCATTGTAGTTCTGGATTGCCAAACTGGAGGGCTTGTGGGCCAGTAGTCTGACGACCAAAGTCTGAGAACACAAGCTAGGCTTAGGTTTCTGGGTGAGGCCATGGCAGGCACAATCTACAGACCTGAATCGAGATCTCGTGCATCTGAAGTCAGGGCGAGGATCAGACGATCGCTCAGGTTGGAGTTTCTGTCCCTGATGGCCCCTTCATGAATGGGGGGGCTTCACGAGGCCATGGGGGTTTTCCCACGATGGGAGTTGTGAGAAGCTCCAAACTGCAGAGAGTCTTCTGCAGGACAATTGAGACCTGATGTTTGGCTCCAGGCCAATGATTCTGAGCAGGATTCTAAGGATGGATGGCTGGGTAGCCCACCTCGCATTCCAATTGCCTCCTAGCAACAAGACAGGTTGGATCTCCTGGATCTGTGGGGAGCAACCGAGGACGCTGAGTTGAAATGGACACCCCTGGGGATGGGTCCTAATGTGCTTTTGTGTCTATGGAAACCTTGGAATGAAGCGGTGGCACTGGGCCCCTAAAGGGTTCTCCTAAACAGAGGCTTTGACACAGCTCCAACGTGCAAGTTTCCCATGTGTAGATGAGATGTTTTCTGATGGGTGAGTCAAGAAACAGCTAGATGCTGCTTTTGAAATCCAGGCCTCTGAGGAGAGATGCCTGGAAACCAAAGCAATGGATCTGAGTAGTGCCTAGGGGCCTGTTCTTTCCTTTTTACCTCTGAGGACATCTGTCTATGGGTCTGTGTGCAGGTAGGTGCTCAGTTGGGCTCAGATTGCCCCTGTTTTTCCTGGGAAGCCACCAGTGTTGAGATGGATCAGGGACTTTGGAGGTTTATCGTATTAGAAGGGTTGTGGCCATTGGAATGGGCACACACAATTCCCTTGGAGAGGGCAAGTACAGTCCTCAGGTTTGGCTCCAGGGGCCTGAGCCTGTAGGTTGTGTAGGCCAGGGCTGTTTGGACAGTTGTCTGAAAACACAAACTCGGCTTATGTTTCGGGTCATAGGTATGGCAGGACTGAACTACAGATCATGAGGAGAACACTTCGGGATTTGAAAGAAGGGCGAGTGTGAGGCTCCTGCTCAAATTTTTGTCTCTGGATATAGTGTCACTCATGGTCGTGGAATTTCTGGGTGACTTCATGGGACATGGACGAGTCTTACTCTCTGGTGGTTTGTCCCCGTCCAAAGAGTTTGGGGTCATTCAGTGGGCTGGAAGAAGTCCGTTTTTGTGCTGGAAGAAGTCGGTTTTTGTTGTTGTGGTTGTTGCTGTTGTTTTCTTTTTTAACCTCAGGTGTCCCACCAAATAAGGGATTCCAGAGTAGAGCCCTGGGGAGGGGCGACTGGACAATCAGAAATCTGGTTAAAAATTGGGGCCTAGGGACATGTCAAGCCCATTATGACATCTAATGGTCCAGCCACTGAGAGGACTTACTAGAGGACAGGACTCATGCTGAGGGTCACAATGCGTGTGTATGCCTTCGTCGCACTCAAGAATGGGCGGGGCCTCAGGGTGAATGCTGGTTTCTCCTACACTGAACGTTGGACAACGTGCCAACCACAAGGGTTCTTGCCATAGGTAAGGAGGAGTTCTGATTTCTGCATCACACTCACCCCTGGGCAGTGATTGGAGATAAGGTCTCGGTTCTGAAGCCTGAAAACTGAGGTAGGGAAGAGATGATGACCTAAGGCCATGGCGGGTTTTATGTGCTCAGTGTGCGGTCAGCTTTCTGGGTATTTGTCAGGAGGTCCGGGCTCAGGTTGTGTTCGACAGTGCATTAGTGCCCAGGTTAGACGATATAATTTGGGTAAAGTCGAGTGCTGTGTAGGTTTATCCTCATTTAAGGTGCC
>NW_028133945.1:0-50000 GCF_964662115.1 Mustela nivalis | reverse complement strand
GAACAAAGAGTGAGTGTGAGGCACTTGCTCAGGCTTTTGACTCTGGATTTTGTGTCACTGATGGCCGTGGAATGTAGGGGCGTCCTCATGGACCATGGGTGAGACTTCCTCTATGGGGATTTGGATGATCCCAATATTTTGGGGTCATTCCGTGGGATGGGAGGAGTCCATTCTGTTTTTTTTTTTTTTTTTTTTTTTTTTTTTTTTTTTTTTACCTCAGGTGTGCCACTAAAGAGGGATTCCAGAGCAGAACCCTGGGAAGGGGCGACTGGACAACCCGAACTCTGAATAAGATTGCGGGCCTAAGGGCATGGCAATCCCCATATGGGGTACCTTGGTCCAGCCACTGAGAGGTCTTACTTGAGTACAGTGCTCACACTGAGGGTCACAATGCATGTTTGTGCCCAATGTAGGCATCAAGCATGGGCGGGGACTCATGGGCCAT
This sequence comes from Mustela nivalis, assembly GCF_964662115.1. Classification (NCBI taxonomy): domain Eukaryota; kingdom Metazoa; phylum Chordata; class Mammalia; order Carnivora; family Mustelidae; genus Mustela; species Mustela nivalis. The sequence goes on along the minus strand of NW_028133945.1, from coordinate 49,555 downwards.
GCTTGATTCTCCTACACTGAACTTTGGACAACATACGAACCACAAGGTTTCTTTCCATGGGGAAGGAGGAATTCTGATTTCTGCATCATGTTCACCCCTGGGCAGTGACTGGAGATAAGATCTAAGTTCTGAATCCAGAAAATCGAGGTTGGGATGAGATGATAACCTAAGGTCATGGAGGGTCCGATGTGCTCAGTGTGCGGTCAGCTTTCTGGGTGTTGTTCAGGAGGTATGGATTCAGGCTGTGTCAGACAGTGCATTAGTGCCCAGGTTAGACTGTATAATTTGGGTACAGTTGAGTTCCATGTAGGTTCATCCTCATTTATTGTGTCAGGGAAGCTCACTGGGGCAACATTTTTCTTCTGGTGGGCAGGCAGAGTGCAGCATTGTGGGTCCAGAATTGCCAAACTTGAGGGCGTCGGGACCAGGAGTGTGAGGACGTAAGTCTGAGATCATAAGCTAAACTTAAGTTTCAGGGCGAGGGCACGGCAGGCACCCTCTGCAGATCCGAATCAAAATCTCATTCATCTGAAGTCAGGACGAGGATCAGACTTAGGCGCAGGTTGGAGTTTCTGTCCATGATGGCCCCTTCATCAAAGGGGTGGAATCTCGAGGCCATGGAGGTTTTCCCACGTTGGGAGTTGTGGGATGCTCCAAACTGCAAGGATTCCTTCTGCGGGAAAATTGAGAACTGTTGGATGGCTCCAGGACATCCCATATGGAATGACTCCAGAGCCGGGTTCTAAGAATGGATGCCTGAGCAGACTGCCTCTTACACCAATTGTCTCCCTGCCACAAGACAGGTACGATCTGATGGCTATGCAGGAGCAATCGTGGGAGCTGAGTTGAAATGGACTCTCCTGAAGATGGGTCTTAATGTGTGTTTGTGTCCATGAGGACGTTGGAATGGGGTGGTGGCCCCAGGGCTCTAAAGGATTCTAACCGGAGATTTTGAAACAACTCGAAAGAGCAAGTTTTCCATGTGGAGACAAGATTTGTTCTAATTGGTTCCTCAGGAAACCCACATATGCTGGTATTAGAACCAGGCCTCTGAGGATAGATACATAGAAACCGCAGCAATGCATCCAATTAGGTCCTAGGAGCCTCTCTGGTTCAATCTTCTTCTCTGTCGACATCTGTCTATTTTATGAAATGGAGGTAGTTGCTCAGCTGGTGTCAGACCGCTCCTGTTTGTCCGGGCGGCCTACACTATAGGGATGGCCTCGGGGACTTTGGAGTTTTCTCCTAAATTGGATGATTATGGACAATGGCATGGGCAGAATTCCTGTGGAGTGGGCAGGCACAGACCTGATGTGTGGCTCCAAGGGCCCAGCCTTGAGGGTGTGTGGGCAAGGACTGTGGGGACAGATGTCTGAAAACACAAACTCAGCTTAGCTTTGGGGACGTAGGTATGGCAGGTCCGATTTACAGACTATGAGGAGAACTTTTTGGGATATGAATAAAGGGTGAAAGTGTGACACTTGTCAGGCTTTTGCCCCTGGATTTTGTGTCAATGATGGCTGTGGAATGTCAAGGAGTCCTCATGGGCCATGGAAGAGTCTTTCTCTCTGTGGATTTGGCCAGATCCCAATTGTTTTGGGTTAATCTGTGGGATTCAGTTTTGTTAACTAAGGTGTCCCACCAAAAGAGGGATTCCAGAGCAGAGCCCTGGACAACAAGAAATCTAACTAAAAATACGGGCCTAGGGGCATGGCAAGCCCAATATGCCTTCTAATGGTCCAGCCACTGAGAGGCCTTCATTGAGGACAGAACTCATGCTGAGGGTCACAATGCGTGTTTATGCCCTCGTGGTACTCAAGCATGGGTGGGGACTCATGGTGCATGCTTGTTTCTCCTACACTGAATGATAGTCAACATGTCAACCACATGAGTTCTTGCCATGGGGAAGTATTAATTCTGATTTCTGCATGTCATTCACCCCTGGGCAGTGATTGGAGATAAGGTCTAGGTTGTGAAGTCTGAAAACCGAGGTTGGGAAGAGATGACGACCTAAGACCATGTTGGGTCCGATATGCTCAGCGTGGAGCCAGCTGTCTGGGTGTTGGTCGGGAGGTCCAAGCTTGGGCTGTGTCAGACAGGGCATTAGTGCCCAGGGTAGATTGTATAATTGGGGTACAACTGAGTGCCGTGCAGGTTGATCTTTATTTGGCATTTCTGGGTAGCCCCAAGGGCAATGTTTTTCTTCTGGAGAACAGGCAGAGTGCTGCATTGTGGCTCCGGAATTTCCAAAGTGGATGCCTTGTGGACGGGGAGTGTGAGGACGGAAGTCTGAGAACACATGTTAGGCGTAGGTTCTGGGCGAGGGCACGGCAGGCACCCTCTGCAGATCTGAATCGGGATATCATGAATCTGAAGTCAGGGCGAGGTTCAAACCTAGGCTTAGGTTTGAATTTCTGTCCATTCTGGCCACTTTATGAAGGGGACAGCATCTCCAGTCCATGGAGGTTTACCCACAATGGAAGTTGTGAGATGCTCCAAACAACAAAGATTCCTTCTGATCAACAATTGAGACCTTTTGTATCACTCCAGTACATACCATACAGAATGACACCAGAGCAGGGATCTAAGGATGGATGCATGGGAAGCCCGCCTCACATTGCAGTTGTCTCCTAGCAAATAGACAGGTTTGATATGTTGGCTCTGTCAGAGCAACCAAGGGGGCTGAGTTGAAATGGACTCTCCTGAGGATGGATGCTAATGTGGGTTTGTGTCCATGGAGACCTTGGAATGGGGCGTTGGTGCATGGGCCCTGAAGGATTCTCCTAACCGGAGGTTTTGAGACATCTCCAAAGGACAAGTTTCCCATGTGGAGACGAGATTTGTTCTGATTGGTGCCTCAGGAAACCCCCATATACTGTTATTGGAATATAGGCCTCTGAAGAGAGATAACTGGAAACCAAAGCAATGGCTCCGTTTAGAGCCGAGGGGCCTGTCCGGTTGAATCTTCTTCTCTGTGTACATCCATCTAAGGTATTAGTGGAGTTAGATGCTCAGCTGGTGTCAGATGGCCCTTGTTTGTCCCAGGCGGCCTACACTATTGTGAAGGCCTTGGGGACTTTGGAGGTTTCTCCTAATTTTATGATTATGGACAATGGAATGGGCAGAATTCCCGTGGAGAGGGAAGGCACAGTTTTGATGTGGCTCCAGGGGCCCCAGCCTGCAGGGTGTGTGCACCAGGACTGTGGAGACAGAAGTCTAAAACACAAACTCAGTTTAGGTTTAGGGACGTAGGTATTGCAGGCCCGATCTACAGACCGTGAGGAGAATTCTTCCGGATATGAAGAAAGAGAGATTGTGAGGCACTTGTTCAGGCTTTTGTTTCTGGATTTTGTGTCAACGATGGGCTTGGAATGTCGGGGAGTCCTCATGGGCCATGGACGAGTCTTCCGCTCTGTGGATTTGGCCCGATTCCAATTGTTTTGGGTCAAACTGTGGGATGGGAGGAGTCCTTTCAGTTTTGTTACCTCAGGTGTCCCACCAAAAGAGGGATTCCAAAGCCGAGCCCTGGGGAGGGGAGACTGGACAACCAGAAATCTGGTTAAAAATTGGGGCCTAGGGGCATGGCAAGCCCAATATGCTGTCTTTTGGTCCAGCCGCTGAGAGGCCTTACTTGAGAACTGGGCTCACGTTGAGGGTCACAATGCATGTTTGTGACCGACTTGGTCCTCAAGCATCTGCAGGGCCTCATGGGCCACACTGGTTTCAACTACACTTTACGTTGGACAACATGCCAACCACAAGGTTTCTTGCCATGGGGAAGGAGTTCTGATTCCTGCATCATGTTCAACCCTGGGTGGTGACTGGAGATAAGGTTTAGGTTCTGAAGCCTGAAAACCGAGGTTGGAAAGAGATGACGAACTATGGCCATGGCGGGTCCGATGTGCTCAGTGTGTGGCCAGCTGTCTGGGTGGGGCCAGGAGTTCCAGGCTCAGGCTGTGTCAGAATGGGCAATTGTGCCCACTTCAGCCTATATATTTGGTGTACAGCCAAATGGCGTGCAGGTTGATCCTCATTTGGGGTTTCTGGGTAGCCCCAGAGGGCAATGTTCTTCTTCCATGGAGCAGGCAGAGTGCCGCATTGTACTTCTGGATTGCCAAACTGGAAAGCTTATGGGCCGGTAGTCTGAGGACGGAACTCCGAGAACACAAGCTAGGCTTAGGTTTTATGTGTGAGGACATGGCAGGCACAATCTACAGACCTGAATCGAGATCTCTTGCACCTGAAGTCAGGTTGAGCATCAGACGATGCCTCAGGTTTGACTTTCTGTCCCTGATGGCCCCTTCATAAAGGGGGGGAATCACGAGGCCGTGGGGGTTTTCCCACCATGGGAGTTGTGAGAAGCTCCAAACTGCAAAGATTCTACTGTGGGACAATTGAGACCAGTTGGTTGGCTCCAGGCCAACGATTCTGAGCAGGGTTCTAAGGATGGATGGCTGGGTAGCCCACCTCGCATTCCAATATTCTCCTAGCTACAAGACAGGCTAGATCTGTTGCATCTCGGGGAGCAACCGAGGAGGCTGAGTTTAAATGGACTCTCCTGTGGATGGGTCCTAATATGTTTTTGTGTCTATGGAGACTGTGGCATTAAGCGGTGGCACTAGGGCCCTGAAGGCTTCTCCTAAACAGAGGTTTGACACAGGTCCACCATGCAAGTTTCCCATGTGTAGAGGAGATTTGTTCTGATGGGTGAGTCAAGAAACAGCCATATTCTGGTATTGAAATCCAGGCCTCTGAGGAGAGATGCCTGGAAACCAAAGCAATGGATCTGATTAGTGCCTAGGGGCCTGTTGGTTTCTTTTTACCTCGGGCGACATCTATCTATGGGTCAGAGTGCAGGTAGGTGCTCAGATGAACTCAGATTGCCCGTGTTTGTCCTTGGAAGCCAACACTATGGGATGGCCTCAGGGAATTTAAAGGTTTATACTTTTAGTTGCGTTGTCGCCATTGGAATGGGCTCACACAATTCCCTTGCGAGGGCAAGAACAGTCCTCAGGTTTGGCTTCAGGGGCCTGAGCCTATAGGGTGTGTAGGCCAGGGCTGTTTGGACAGTTGTCTGAAAACACAAACTCGACTTCTGTTTCGGGTCATAGGTAGGGCAGGACTGATCTACAGACCATGAGGAGAACATTTCGGTATATGAAAAAAAAGCGAGTGTGAGGCTATTGCTCATGTTTTTGTCTCTGCATATCATGTCACTCATGGTCGTGAAATTTCCGGGTGACTTCATGGGAAATGGACGAGTCTTACTCTCTGGGGATTTGGCCCCTTCCAAAGAGGTTGGGGTCATTCTGTGGGATGGAAGAAGTCGTTTTTTTTTGTTGTTGTTGTTGTTGTTGCTTTGTTTTGTTTCATTTTTTAACCTCCGTTGTCCCACCACATGAGGAATTCCAGAGTAGAGCTCTGGGGAGGGGTGACTGAACAACCAGAAATCTGGTTAAAAATTGGGGCCTAGGGCTATGTCAAGCCCATTATGACATCTAGTGATCCAGGCTCTGAGAGGACTTACTAGAGGACAGGACTCACCCTGAGAATCAAAATGCATATTTATGCCCTCGTCGCACTCAAGAATAGGCGGGCCTCAGGGTGAATGCTAGTTTCTCCTACAATGAACGTTGGACAACATGCCAACCACAAGGTTTCTTGCCATGTGTAAGGAGAAGTTCTGATTTCTGCATCACACTCACCCCCAGGCAGAGATAAAGTCTAGTTTCTGAGGCCTGAAAACTGAGGTAGGGAAGAGATGATGACCTAAGGCCATGGCGGGTCTGATGTGCTCAGTGTGCGGTCAGCTGTCTGGGTGTTGGTCAGGAAGTCCGGGCTTAGGTTGTGTCAGACAGTGCATTAGTGCCCAGGTTAGACTATATAATTCGGGCAAAGTCGAGTACCGTGTAGGTTTATCTTCATATAAGGTGCCTTGGCAGCTCTTTAGGCAATATTTTTTTTCCAGAAAGCAGGCCATGTGCTTAATTGTGGGACCGGATTTACCAATCATGAGGTCTTTGAGGCCAGGAGAGTGAAGTCGGAATTCTGAGAACAAAAGTTATACTTGGGCTAAGGGCAAGGGCACGGCAGGTACCCCCTGCAGATCTGAACCAATATCTCATCCATTTCAAGTCAGGGAGAGAATTAGACTTTGGCTTAGGTTGGAGTTTCTGTGCCTGACGGCTCCTTCATGAAGGGAGCGGAATCTCGTGTCCATGGAGTTTTTCCCACGTGGGAGTTGTGGGTTGCCCCCTTAAAGAATTCCTTATGCGGGACAATTGAGACCTTTGGGCAGCTCCAGGACATCCCATATGGAATGACTCCATAGCACCGTTCGAGGGAGGATGCCTGGGAAGCCAGCCTCGCATTCCAATTGTCTCCTAGCAACAAGCCAGTTTAGATCTGATGGCTCTGCGGGAGCAACCGGGGTGGCTGACTTGAAATGGACTTTCCTCAGGATGGGTCCTAATGTGTGTTTGTGTCCATGGGGCCTTGGAATGGGGCCGTGGCACCGGGACCCTGAAGTATTCTCCTAAGCTTTTGACAGAGCTCAATGCATATGTTTCCTTGTGGAGACGAGATTTGTTCTGATTGCTACCTCAGGAAAACCCCTATGTTGGTATTGGAATCCAGGCTTTTGAGGAGACATGCCTCTCACCAAAGCAATGGATCCGATTGGCCAGGGTCCTGTCATGTTCAATCTTCTTCTCTGGGGACATCCATCTATGGTATGAGTGGAGGTTGATGCTCAGCTGCTATCAGACCGCGCTTGTATGTCACGGGCGACCTGCCCTATTGGGATGGCCTCAGGGATTTGGAGGGTTCTCCTAATTTTACGGTTTTGGACAATGGAATGGGCAGAGTTCCCATGGATTGGGTAGGCACAGTCCTTATGTGTGGCTCCAGGGACCGCAGCCTGGAGGGTGTGTGGCCCAGGACTTTGAGGACAGAAGTCTGAAAACATAAACTCATCTTAGGTTTGGAGACGTAGGTATGGCAGGCCCGATCTATAAACCATGAGAAGAACTCTTCAGGATATGAAGAAAGAGCGAGTCTGAGGTGCTTGTTTAGTCTTTTGTCTCTAGATTCGGTATCAGCGATGGCCGTGGATTGTCTGGGAAACCTCATGGGCCATGGACGAATCTTCCTCTCTGTGGAATTGGCCCGATCCCAATTCTTTTTCGTCAATCTGTGGAATGGGAGGTCTCCTTTCAGGTTGGTTACCTTAGGTGTCCCGCCAAAAGAGGAAATCCAAAGAAGAGCCCTGGGGAAAAGCGAAGGGACAACCCAAACTATGGGTAAAATTTGGGGCCTAGGGGCATGGCAAGCCCAATATGCTGTCTCTTCATCCAGCCACTGAGAGGCCTTACCTGAGGACTGGGATCAGGCTGAGGGTCACAATGTGTGTTTGTGACCAATGTGGCCCATAAACATGGGCGGGGCCTCATGGGCCACACTGGTTTCAACTACACTGAACATTGGAAAACATGCCAACCACATGGTTTCTAGCCACGGGGAAGGAGTTGTGATTTCTGCATCACTTACAAGCCTGGGCAGTGATTGGAGATAAGGTCTAGGTTCTGAAACTTGACAACCGAGGTTGGGAAGAGATGACGACCTAAGGACATGGCTCGTCCGGCGTGCTCAGTGTTCGACCAGCTTTCTGGGTGGGGCCAGGAAGTCCAGGCTCAGGCTGTGTCAGAAAGGGCAATAGTGCCTAGGTCAGCCTATATATTTGGGGTACAGTCAAATGGCATGCAGGTTGATCCTCTTTTGGAGTTTCTGGGTAGCCCCAGAGGGCAATGTTTTTCTTCCTGAAGGCTGGCAGAGTGCTGCATTATAGTTCTGGTTTGCAAACTGGAGGGCTTGTGGGCCAGTAGTCTGAAGACGGAAATCTGAGAACAAGCTAGGCTTAGGTTTCTGGGTGAGGACAAGGCAGGAACAATCTACAGACCTGAATCAAGATCTCGTGCTTCTGAAGTCAGGGTGAGGATCAGAAGATCGCTCAGGTTGGTGTTTCTGTCCCTGATGGCCCCTTCATGAAGGGGCGGGGTCTCGAATTCGTGGGGGTTTTCCCACGATGTTAGTTGTGAGAAGGTCCAAACTGCAAAGATTCTTGTGCAGGACAATTGAGACATGTTGGTTGGCTCCAGGCCAACGATTCCGAGCAGGGTTCTAAGGATGGATGCCTGGGTAGCCCACCTTGCATTCCAATTGTGTCCTAGCAACAAGACAGGTTATATCTGCTGGATCTGAGCGAGCAATCTGGATCTGGGTTGAAATGGACTCTCCTGTGGATGGATCCTAATATGTTTTTGTGTCTATGGAGACCTTAGAATGAAGGGGTGGCACTGGGGTCCTGAAGGGTTTTTTCAAACAGAGGCTTTGACACAGCTCCAACGTGCAAGTTTCCCATATGTAGATGAGATTTGTTCTGACGGATGAGTCAGGAAACAGCCATATGCTGGTATTGAAATCCAGGCCTCTGAGGAGAGATGACTGGATACCACAGCAATGGATCTGAATAGTGCCTAGGGGCCTGTTCGTTCCTTTTTACCTCTGGGGACATCAGTCTATGCGTCTGAGAGCATGTAGGTACTCAGATGGGCTCAGATTGCCCCTGTTTGTCCTGGGAAGCCACCACTATTGGGATGGCCTCAGGGAGTTTGCAGGGTTATCCTATTAGTAGGTTGTGGCCATTGGAACGGGCACATACAATTCCCTTGTAGAGGGCAAGTACAATCCTCAGGTTTGGCTCCAGGGGCCTGAGCCTGTAGGGTGTGTAGGCAGAGCTGTTTGGACAGTCGTCTGAAAACACAAACGCGGCTTATGTTTCAGGTCATAGGTATGGCAGGATTGATCTACAGACCATGAGGAGAACTCTTCGGGATATGAATAAGGGGCGAGTGTGAGGCTCGTGCTCAAGTTTTTGTCTCTGGATATCGTGTCACTCATGGTCGTGAAATTTCCTGGTGACTTCATGGGAAATGGACGGGTCTTACTCTCTGGGGGTTTGGCCCCGTCCAAAGAGTTTTGGGTCATTCTGGGGATGGAAGAAGTCCGTTTTGTTGTTGTTGTTGATTTGCCTTGTTTTGTTTTTTAACCTCAGGTGTCCCACCAAATGGGGGATTCCAGAGTAGAGCCCTGGGGAGGGCCGACGGGACAACCAGAAATGTGGTTAAAAATTGTGGCCTAGGGACATGTCAAGCCCATTATGACATCTAATGGTCGAGCCACTGAGAGGACTTACTAGAGCACAGGACTCACGCTGAGGGTCACAATGCGTGTTTATGCCCACTTCGCAAACAAGAATGGGCAGGGCCTCATGGTGAATCCTGGTTTCTCCTACACTGAACGTTGGACAACATGCCAACCACAAGGTTTCTTGACATGGGTAAGGAAGAGTTCTGATTTCTGCATCACAGGCACCCCTGGGCAGTGTATGGAGATAAGGTCTAGGTTCTGAAGCCTAAAAACTGAGGTAGGGAAGAGATGATGACCTAAGGCCATGGCGGGTCTGATGTGCTCAGTGTGCGGTCAGCTGTCTGGGTGTTGGTCAGGAGATCCGGGCTCAGGTTGTGTCAGAGAGTGCCTTAGTGCCCAGTTTAGACTATATACTTTGGGTACAGTCGAGTGCCATGTAGATTTATCCTCATATAAGTTGTCTGGGCAGCTCATTAGGCAAAATTTGTTTTCTAGAGGGCAGGCAGAGTGCTTAATTGTCGGTCCGGAATTTTAAACTTGAGGGATTCGTGTCCAGGAGTGTGAGGACGGAAGTCTGAGAACACAAGCTAGACTTGGGTTTCAGGGCGAGGACACGGCAGGTACCACTGTAGATCTGAACCTATATCTCATGCATCTGAAGTCAGGGTGAGGATCAGACGTTGGCTCAGGTTGGAGTATCTGTGCATGACGGACCCTTCATGAAGGGAGCAGAATCTCAAGGCCATGGAGTTTTTCCCATGTTGGGAGTTGTGGGATGCCCCCTTCAAGGATTCCTTCTGCGGAACAATTGAGACCTGTTGGGCAGCTTCAGGACATCCCATATGGAATGACACCAGGGCACTGTTCGAGGGTGGATGCCTGGGAAGCCGGCCTCGCATTCCAATTGTCTCCCAGCAACAAGACAGTTTAGATCTGATGGCTCTGCGGGAGAAACCGGGGTGGCTGACTTGAAATGGACTTTCCTGAAGATGGGTCCTAATGTGTGTTTGTGTCCATGAGGGCCTTAAAATGGGGCGGTGGCACCGAGACCCTGAAGTATTCTCCTAAGCTTTTGACATAGCTCGATGCACAAGGTTCCTTGTGGAGACGAGATTTGTTTTGATGGGTGCCTCAGGAAAACCTCTATGCTGGTATTGGAATCCAGGCTTTTGAGAAGACATGCCTGTAATCCAAAGCAATGTATCCGATTATGGCCTAGGGTCCTGTCTGGTTCAATCTTCTTCTCAGGGGACATCCATCTATGGTATGAGTGGAGGTAGATGCTCAGCTGGTATCAGACCACCCTTGTTTGTCCCGGGCGACCTGCACTATTGGGATGGCCTCAGGGATTTGTAGGGTTCTCCAAATTTTACTGTTTTGGACAATGGCATCGGCAGAATTCCCATGGATTGGGTAGGCACAGTCCTAATGTGTGACTCCAGGGGCCCCAGCCTGGAGGGTGTGTGGCCCAGGACTTTGAGGACAGAAGTCTGAAAACACAAACTCAGCTTAGGTTTGGGGACGTAGGTATGGCAGGCCCGATCTATAAACCATGAGAAGAACTCTTCCGGATATGATGAAAGAGCGAGTCTGAGGCTCTTGCTCAGGCTTTTCTCTCTGGATTTTGTACCAGAGATGGCCGTGGAATGTCGGGGAGGCCTCATGGGCCATGGACGAATCTTCCTCTCTGTGGATTTGGAGCGATCACAATTGTTTTTCTTCAATCTGTGGAATGGGAGGACTCCTTTCAGGTTTGTTACCTCAGGTGTCCCGCCAAAAGAGGAATTCCAAAGAAGAGCCCTGGGGAAAAGTGAAGGGAGAACCCGAACTATGGGTAAAATTTGGGGCCTAGGGCCATGGCAAGCCCAATATACTATCTCTTCATCCAGCCACTGAGAGGCCTTATTGAGGACTGGGATCAGGGTGAGTGTCACAATGTGTGGTTTTGACCAATGTGGCCCGCAAACATGAGCGGGGCCTCATGGACCACACTGGTTTCAACTACACTGAACGTTGGACAAAATGCCAACCACATGGTTTCTTGCCACGGGGAAGGAGTTGTGATTTCTGCATCACTTTCAAGCCTGGGCAGTGATTGGAGATAAGGTCTAGGTTCTGAAACTTGACAACCGAGGTTGGGAAGAGATGACGACCTAAGACCATGGCGGGTCCGATGTGCTCAGTGAGCGGCCAGCTTTCTGTGTGGGGCCAGGTAATCCAGGCTCAGGCTGTGTCAAAAAGGGCAATAGTGCCCAGGTCAGCCTATATATTTGGGGTACAGTCGTATGGCGTGCAGGTTGATCCTCTTTTGGAGTTTCTGGGTAGCCCCAGAGGGCAATGTTTTTCGTCCTGAGGGCAGGAAGAGTGCTGCATTATAGTTCTGGTTTTCAAACTGGGGGCTTGTGGGCCAGTAGTCTGAGGAAGGAAATCTGAGAACAAGCTAGGCTTAGGTTTCTGGGTGAGGACAAGGCAGGAACAATCTACAGACCTGAATCGAGATCTCGTGCTTATGATGTCAGGGCGAGGATCAGAAGATCGCTCAGGTTGGTGTTTCTGTCCCTGATGGCCCTTCATGATTGGGCCGGGGGGGTCACGAGGCCATGGGGGTTTTCCCACGATGTTAGTTGTGAGAAGCTCCAAACTGCAAAGATTCTTCTGCAGGACAATTGAGACCTGTTGGTTGGCTCCAGGGCAACGATTCTGAGCAGGGTTCTAAGGATGGATGGCTGGGTAGCCCACCTCGCATTCCAATTGTGTCCTAGCAACAAGACAGGTTAGATCTGCTGGATCTGTGGGGAGCAACCCAGGAGGCTGAGTTGAAATGGACTCTCCTGTGGATGGGTCCTAATGTCTTTTTGTGTCTATGGAGACCTTGGAATGTAGCGGTGGCACTGGGGTCCTGAAGGGTTTTTCCAAACTGAGGCTTTGACACAGCTCCAACGTGCAAGTTTCCCATATGTAGATGAGATGTTTTCTGATGAGTGAGTCAAGAAACAGCCATACGCTGGTATTGAAATCCAGGCCTCTGAGGAGAGATGACTGGATACCACAGCAATGGATCCGTTTAGTGCCTAGGGGCCTGTTCGTTCCTTTTTACCTCTGGGGACATCAGTCTATGCGTCTGAGTGCTGGTAGGTGCTCAGATGAGCTCAGATTGCCCCTGTTTGTCCTGGGAAGCCACCACTGTTGGGATGGCCTCCGGCAGTTTGGAGGTTTATCCTATTAGTAGGGTTGTGGCCATTGGAATGGGCACATACAATTCCCTTGGAGAGGGCAAGTACAGTCCTCAGGTTTGGCTCCAGGGGCCTGAGCCTGTAGGGTGTGTAGGCCAGAGCTGTTTGGACAGTTGTCTGAAAACACAAACGCGGCTTATGTTTCGAGTCATAGGTATGGCAGGACTGATCTACAGACCATGAGGAGAACTCTTCAGGATATGAAAAAAGGGCGAGTGTGAGGCTCGTGCTCAAGTTTTTGTCTCTGGATATCGTGTCACTCATGGTCGTGAAATTTCCGGGTGACTTAATGGGAAATGGACGAGTCTTACTCTCTGGGGTTTTGCCCCGTCCCAAGAGTTTGGGGTCAATCTGGGGATGGAGGAAGTCCGTTTATTTGTTGTTGTTGATTTGCTTTGTTTTGTTTTTTAACCTCAGGTGTCTCACCAAATGAGGTATTCCAGAGTAGAGCCCTGGGGAGGGCCGACCGGACAACCAGAAATCTGGTTAAAAATTGTGGCCTAGGGACATGTCAAGCCCATTATGACATCTAATGGTCGAGCCACTGAGAGGACTTACAGGAGCACAGGACTCACGCTGAGGGTCACAATGCGTGTTAATGCCACCTTCGCACTCAAGAATTGGCGGGGCCTCAGGGTGAATGCTGGTTTCTCCTACACTGAACATTGGACAACATGCCAACCACAAGGTTTCTTGCCATGGGTAAGGACGAGTTCTGATTTCTGCATCACAGGCACCCCTGGGCAGTGGTTGGAGATAAGGTCTAGGTTCTGAAGCCTGAAAAACCGCAGTTGGGAAGAGATGATGACCTAAGGCCATGGCGGTTCTGATGTGCACAGTGTGCGATCAGCTGTCTGGGTGTTGGTCAGGAGGTCCGAGCTCAGGTTGTGTCAGACAGTGCATTAGTGCCCAGGTTAGACTATATACTTTGGGTACAGTCGAATGCCATGTAGATTTATCCTCATATAAGGTGCCTGGGCAGCTCATGAGGCAATCATTTTTTTTCTAGAGGGCAGGAAGAGTGCTGCATTGTGGGTCTGGAATTGCGAAACTTCCGGGCTTCGGGGCCTGGAGTGTGAGGACGGAAGTCTGAGAACACAAGCTAGACTTGGGTTTCAGGGCCAGGGCACGGCAGGTACCCCTGTAGATCTGAACCTATATCTCATGGATCTGAAGTCAGGGCGAGGATCAGATGTTGGCTCAGGTTGGAGTTTCTGTGCATGACGGCCCCTTCATGAAGGGAGCGGAATCTCGAGGCCATGGAGGTTTTCCCACGTTGGGAGTTGTTGGATGCCCCCTTCAAGGATTTCTTCTGCGGGACAATTGAGACTTGTTGGGCAGCTCCAGGACATCCCATATGGAATGACTCCAGGGCACCGTTCGAGGATGGATGCCTGGGACGCCCGCCTCGCATTCCAATTGTCTCCCAGCAACAAGACAGTTTAGATCTGATGGCTCTGCGGGAGAAACCGGGGTGGCTGAGTTGAAATGGACTTTCCTGAGGATGGGTCCTAATGTGTGTTTGTGTCCATGAGGGCCTTAAAATGGGGCGGTGGCACCGGGACCCTGAAGTATTCTCCTAAGCTTTTGACATAGCTCGATGCACAAGGTTCCTTGTGGAGACGAGATTTGTTTTGATGGGTGCCTCAGGAAAACCTCTATGCTGGTATTGGAATCCAGGCTTTTGAGAAGACATGCCTGTAATCCAAAGCAATGTATCTGATTATGGCCTAGGGTCCTGTCTGGTTCAATCTTCTTCTCAGGGGACATCCATCTATGGTATGAGTGGAGGTAGATGCTCAGCTGGTATCAGACCGCCCTTGTTTGTCCCAGGCGACCTGCACTATTGGGATGGCCTCAGGGATTTGTAGGGTTCTCCAAATTTACTGTTTTGGACAATGGCATCGGCAGAATTCCCATGGATTGGGTAGACACAGTCCTAATGTGTGACTCCAGGGGCCCCAGCCTGGAGGGTGTGTGGCCCAGGACTTTGAGGACAGAAGTCTGAAAACACAAACTCAGCTTAGGTTTGGGGACGTAGGTATGGCAGGCCCGATCTATAAACCATGAGAAGAACTCTTCCGGATATGAAGAAAGAGCGAGTCTGAGGCGCTTGCTCAGGCTTTTGTCTCTGGATTTTGTATCAGAGATGGCCGTGGAATGTCGGGAGGCCTCATGGGTCATGGACGAATCTTCCTCTCTGTGGATTTGGCCCGATCCCAATTGTTTTTCGTCAATCTGTGGAATGGGAGGACTCCTTTCAGGTTTGTTACCTCAGGTGTCCTGCCAAAAGAGGAATTTCAAAGAAGAGCCCTGGGGAAAAGTGAAGGGAGAACCCGAACTATGGGTAAAATTTGGGGCCTAGGGGCATGGCAAGCCCAATATGCTATCTCTTCATCCAGCCACTGAGAGGCCTTATTGAGGACTGGGATCAGGGTGAGGGTCACAATGTGTGGTTTTGACCAATGTGGCCCGCAAACATGAGCGGGGCCTCATGGGCCACACTGGTTTCAACTACACTGAAAGTTGGACAACATGCCAACCACATGGTTTCTTGCCACGGGGAAGGAGTTGTGTTTTCTGCATCACTTTCAAGCCTGGGCAGTGATTGGAGATAAGGTCTAGGTTCTGAAACTTGACAACCGAGGTTGGGAAGAGATGACGACCTAAGACCATGGCGGGTCCGATGTGCTCAGTGAGCGGCCAGCTTTCTGTGTGGGGCCAGGTAATCCAGGCTCAGGCTTTGTCAAAAAGGGCAATAGTGCCCAGGTCAGCCTATATATTTGGGGTACAGTCGAATGGCGTGCAGGTTGATCCTCTTTTGGTGTTTCTGGGTAGCCCCAGAGGGCAATGTTTTTCTTCCTGAGGGCAGGAAGAGTGCTGCATTATAGTTCTGGTTTTCAAACTGGAGGCTTGTGGGCCAGTAGTCTGAGGAAGGAAATCTGAGAACAAGCTAGGCTTAGGTTTTTGGGTGAGGACAAGGCAGGAACAATCTACAGTCCTGAATCGAGATCTCGTGCTTATGATGTCAGGGCGAGGATCAGAAGATCGCTCAGGTTGGTGTTTCTGTCCCTGATGGCCCTTCATGAAGGGGCGGGGGGGTCATGAGGCCATGGTGGTTTTCCCACGATGTTAGTTGTGAGAAGCTCCAAACTGCAAAGATTCTTCTGCAGGACAATTGAGACCTGTTGGTTGGCTCCAGGGCAACGATTCCGAGCAGGGTTCTAAGGATGGATGGCTGGGTAGCCCACCTCGCATTCCAATTGTGTCCTAGCAACAAGACAGGTTAGAACTGCTGGATCTGTGGGGAGCAACCCAGGAGGCTGAGTTGAAATGCACTCTCCTGTGGATGGACCCTAATATGTTTTTGTGTTAATGGAGACCTTGGAATGAAGCGGTGGCACTGGGGCCCTGAAGGGTTTTTTCAAACAGAGGCTTTGACAAAGCTCCAACGTGCAAGTTTCCCATATGTAGATGAGATTTGTTCTGAGGGATGAGTCAGGAAACAGCAATAAGCTGGTATTGAAATCCAGGCCTCTGAGGAGAGATGACTGGATAGCACAACAATGAATCCAAATAGTGCTTAGGGGCCTGTTCGTACCTTTTACCTCTGGGGACATCAGTCTATGCATCTGAGTGCATGTAGGTGTCAGATGGGCTCAGATTGCTCCTGTTTGTCCTGGAGAGCCACCACTATTGGGATGGCCTCAGGGAGTTTGGAGGTTTATCCTATTAGTAGGTTGTGGCCATTGGAATGGGCACATACAATTCCCTTGGAGAGGGCAAGTACAGTCCTCAGGTTTGGCTCCAGGGGCCTGAGCCTGTAGGGTGTGTAGGCAGAGCTGTTTGGACAGTTGTCTGAAAACACAAACACGGCTTATGTTTCGGGTAATAGGTATTGCAGTATTGATCTACAGACCATGAGGAGAACTCTTCGGGATATGAAAAAAGGGCGAGTGTCAGGCTCTTGCTCAAGTTTTTGTCTCTGGATATCGTGTCACTCATGGTCATGAAATTTCCGGTTGACTTCATGGGAAATGGACGAGTCTTACTCTCTGGGGTTTTGTCCCCATCGCAAGATTTTGGGGTCATTCTGTGGGATGGAAGAAGTCCGTTTTGTTGTTGTTGTGATTTGCCTTGTTTTGTTTTTTAACCTCAGGTGTCCCACCAAATGAGGTATTCCAGAGTAGAGCCCTGGGGAGGGCCGACTGGACAACCAGAAATCTGGTTACAAATTTGGGCCTAGGGACATGTCAAGCCCATTATGACATCTAATGGTCGAGCGACTGAGAGGACTTACTAGAGGACAGGACTCACACTGAGGGTCACAATGCGTGTTTATGCCCACTTCGCAAACAAGAATGGGCGGGGCCTCATGGTGAATCCTGGTTTCTCCTACACTGAACGTTGGACAACCTGCCAACGACAAGATTTCTTGCCATGGGTAAGGAAGAGTTCTGATTTCTGCATCACAGTCACCCTTGGGCAGTGATTGGAGATAAGGTCTAGATTCTGAAGCCTGAAAACGGAGGTAGGGAAGAGATGATAACCTAAGGCCATGGCGGGTCTGATGTGCTCAGTGTGCGGTCAGCTGTCTGGGTGTTGGTCAGGAGGTCCGGGCTCAGGTTGTGTCAGACAGTGCATTAGTGCCCCCGTAGACTATATAATTTGGGTAAAGTCGAGTGCCATGTAGATTTATCCTCATATAAGTTGTCTGGGCAGCTCATTAGGCAAAATTTGTTTTCTAGAGGGCAGGCAGAGTGCTTCATTGTGGGTCCGGAATTGCCAAACTTGAGGGCTTCGTGTCCAGGAGTGTGAGGACGGAAGTCTGAGAACACAAGCTAGAATTGTGTATCAGGGCGAGGACACGGCAGGGACCACTGTAGATCTGAACCAATATCTCATGCATCTGAAGTCAGGGCGAGGATCAGACATTGCCTCACGTTGGAGTTTATGTGCATTACGGCCCCTTCATGAAGGGAGTGAAATCTCGAGGCCATGTAGGTTTTCACACGTTGGGTGTTGTGGGATGCCCCCTTCAAGGATACCTTCTGCGGGACAATTGAGACCTGTTGGGCAGCTTCAGGACATCCCATATGGAATGACTCCAGGGCACCATTCGAGGATGGATGACTGGGAAGCAGGCCTCGCATTCCAATTTTCTCCTAGCAACAAGAGAGTTTAGATCTGATGGCTCTGCGTGAGCAACAGGAGTGACTGACTTGAAATGGACTTTCCTGAGGATGGGTCCTAATGTGTGTTTGTGTCCATGAGGGCCTTAAAATGGGGCGGTGGCACCGGGACCCTGAAGTATTCTCCTTAGCTTTTGACATAGCTCGATGCACAAGGTTCCTTGTGGAGACGAGATTTGTTCTGATGGGTGCCTCAGAAAAACCCCCATGCTGGTATTGGAATCCAGGCTTTTGAGGAGACATGCCTGTAAACCAAAGCAATGTATCCGATTATGGCCTAGGGTCCTGTCTGGTTCAATCTGCTTCTCAGGGGACATCCATCTATGGTATGAGTGGAGGTAGATGCTCAGCTGGTATCAGACCGCCCTTGTTTGTCCCGGGCGACCTGCACTATTGGGATAGCCTCAGGGATTTGGAGGGTTCTCCTAATTTTACGGTTTTGGACAATGGAATGGGCAGAATTCCCATGGATTGGGTAGACACAGTCCTAATGTGTGACACCTGGAGCCCCAGCCTGGAAGGTGTGTGGCCCAGGACTTTGGGGACAGAAGTCTGAAAACACAAACTCAGCTTAGCTTTGGGGAGGTAGGTATGGCAGGCCCGATCTATAAACCATGAGAAGAACTCTTCCGGATATAAAGAAAGAGCGAGTCTGAGGCACTTGCTCAGGCTTTTGTCTCTGGATTTTGTATCAGAGATGGCCGTGGAATGTCGGGGAAGCCTCATGGGCCATGGACGAATCTTTCTCTCTGGGGATTTGGTCCGATCCCAATTGTTTTTCGTCAATCTGTGGAATGGGAGGACTCCTTTCAGGTTTGTTACCTCAGGTGTCCCGCCAAAAGAGGAATTCCAAAGAAGAGCCCTGGGGAAAAGTGAAGAGAGAACCCGAACTATGGGTAAAATTTGGGGCCTAGGGGCATGGCAAGCCGAATATGCTGACTCTTCATCCAGCCACTGAGAGGCCTTACCTGAGGCCTGGGATCAGGCTGAGGGACACAATGTGTGTTTGTGACCAATGTGGCCCATAAACATGGGCGGGGCATCATGGGCCACACTGGTTTCAACTACACTGAACGTTGGAAAAACATGCCAACCACTAGGTTTCTTGCCAAGGCGAAGGAGAAGTTCTGATTCTTGTATCACGTTCACTCCTGAGCAGTGAGTGGATATAAGGTCTAGGTTCTGAAGGTGAAAACTGAGGTTGTGTAGAGTTGATGGCCTAAAGCCATTGTGGGTGTGATATGCTCTGTTTATGGCCAGCTGTCTGGGTGTTAGACTGGAGGTCTGCCATCAGGCTGTTTCAGACAGGGCTTTAGTGCACAGGCTAGAGTATATAATTGGGGTATGGTCGAGTGGCATGCAGGTTGTTACTCATTTGGCGTTTCTGGTTAGGCCTATAGGGCAACATTTTTCTTCTGGAGGGCAGGCAGAGTGCTGCATTGTGTCTCCAGAATTGCCAAACTGGAGGGGTGTGGCCAGAATTGTGAGGAAGGAAGTCTGAAAACACAAGCTAGCACGAGTTTTGGGGCCAAGAGCATGGCAGGCCCACTCTGCAGAGGCTGAATCGAGATCTCCGGCAGGTGAGGTCAGGGCGAGTATCAGATGTTGCCTCAAGCTGGAGTTTGTGTCCATGACGGCCCCTTCCTGAAGGGGGTGGGGGCGTCATGAGGCCAGGGAGGTTTCCCTACGCTGGGAGTTGTGAGCTGCTCCAAACTTCAAAGTTTCCTTCTTCAGGACAGTCGAGTACTATTGGATGGTTCCAGGATGCCCCATACAGAAAGACTCGAGAGCAGGGCCCTAAGCATAGATGCCGAGAAACGCCAACTCACCTTCCCATTGCCTGGTGGGGACAAGGCACGCTCAATCTGGGGGCTCTTGGGTGAGCTACCCAGAAGGCTGAGTTTAAATGGACTCTCCTGAGGATGAGTCATAATGTGGGTTGGTGGCCATGGAGACCTTGGAATGTGGCAGTAGCTAAGGGACTCTGCAGGATTCTCCAACCCGAAGGGCTTGACACAACTCCAACAAGGAAGCTTCCCATGTGGAGATGAGAGGTCTTCTGTCTGGTGCCTCAGGAAAGCCCCGTATGCTGGTCTTCGAACCCAGGCCTCTGAGGAGTGATACCTGGACACCAAAGCAAGAGTTCATAATAGGGCCTAGAAGCCTGTCTGGTTCAAACTTCTGTCTCTGCGGATATCTGTCTGTGTGTCTGCATGGAGGTAGTAGTTACTCAGCTTGTGTCATAATGCCCATATTTGTCCAGTGCGGCTTGCGGTAGTGGGATGTCCTTGGGGACGTTGAGGTTTCTACTATTTTGTAGAGTTGTGGCCAATGGAATGGGCAGTTTCTTAGGAGAGAGCAGGCACAGTTCTGTAGTGTGGCTCCAGACCCCAGCCTGGAGGCTGTGTGGTCCATGGCTGTGCAGACAGACATCCAAAAACCCTAACTCAGCTCAGGTTTGGGGCCGAGGTTACGGCAGGCCTGATCTACAGTCCATGAGGGGAGCTCCTCTGGATATGAAAGAAGGGTGAGAGGGAGGCAGTCAATCAGGCTTTTGTCTCTGGATGTTTTGTCCACAATGGCCGTTTAATGTAGGAGTTGCCTCATGGGTCGTAGAAGTCTCCCTCTCTGGTAGTTTGTCCAGCCCCCAAGAGTTTGGGGTCATTCTGTGGGAAGGGAAGTGTCCTGTTTCTGCTTCATGTGTCCCCCCAGTAGAGGGATTCTAGAGCATAGCAGTGGGTACTGACAACTGGAATACTCGCCCTCTGGTTAAGCCTGGGGGCCTATGGATATGACAAGCCCCATATGCAAGATCTTGGTCCAGCCACTGAGAGGCGTTACTTTAATACGGGACTCACGCTGCAGGTCACAATGCATGTCTGTGCCCTAGGCGGCCCTCAAGCACTGGCGTGGCCCTTCGGACAATGCAGGTTTTCCCACATTGAACGTTGGACAACATGCCAACCACAAGGTTTCTGGCCATGGGGAAGGAGGAATTCTAATTTCTGCATCACGTTCACCCCTGGGCAGTGATTGGAGATAAGGTCTAGGTTCTGAAGCCTGAAAACCGAGGTTGGGAAGAGATGACGACCTACAGCCATAGCGGGTCCTATGTGTCCAGGTTGGGGCCAGCTGTCTGGGTATCGTTTGGGATGTCTTGTCTCAGGCTGTGCCAGACAGGGCATTAGTATACAGGGTAGGCTGTATAATTGCTTTACAATCGAGTGGCATGCATTAGAAAATCATTTGGGGTTTCTTATTAGCAGCATAGGGCAAAGCTTTTCTTCTGGAGGGCAGGCAGAGTGCTGCATTGTGGCATCGGAATTCCCAAACTGGAGGGCTTGTGGGCCAGGAGAGTGAGGACGGAAGTCTGAGAACACAAGCTACGCTTAGGTTTCGGGGCAAGGACATGGCAGGCACACTCTGCAGAGCTGAATTGACATCTCATGCGTCTGAAGTCAGGTCGAGGATCAGACTTTGGCTCAGGTTTGAGTTTCTGTCCATGTTGGCCCCTTCATGAAGGGGGGACATTATGAGCCCATGGGGGTTTTCCCACTATTGGAGTTGTGAGATGCTCCAAACCGCAAGGATTCCTTCTGTGGGACAATTAAGTTTTGTTGGATGGCTCCAGGACGTCTTATAAGGTATTTTTCCAGAACAGGGTTCTAAGTATGGATGCCTGGGCAGCCAGCCTCACATTCCAGTTGTATCCTAGCAACAAGAAACGTTTGATCTGCTGGCTTGGGGTAGGAACAGAGGGGGCTGAGTTGAAATGGACTTTCCTGAGGATGGTCTTAATGTTGGTTTGAGTCCATGGAGACCTTGGTATGGGGCAGTGGCACCAGGGCCCTGAAGGATTCTCCTAACCAGAGGTTATGACAAAGCTCCAATGAACAAGTTTTCCATGGGGAGACGAGATTTGTTCTTATTGGTGCCTCAGGAAACCACCATATGCTGGTATTGGAAACGAGGCCTCTGAGGAGAGATGCCTGAAAACCAAAGCAATGGATCTGATTAGGGCCTAGGGGCCTGTCCGGTTCAATATTCTTCTCTGGGGACATCTGTTGTCTGAGTGGAGGTAGTTGCTCAGCTGGTTTGAGATCACCCCTGTTTGTCCTGGGCGGCCTACACTATTGGGATGGCCTCAGTGACTTTGGAAGTTTTTCCTCATTTGCAAGGTTGTGGCCAATGGAATGGGAAGAATTCCCTTGAAAGGGAAGCACAGTCCTGAGGTGTGGCTCCAGGGACCCAAGTGTGGAGCGTGTGTGGTCCAGGGCTATTTGGACAAAAGTCTGAAAACACAAACTCCACTTAGGTTGGGGGATGTAGGTATGGCCGGCCCGATCTAGAGACCATGAGGAGAACTCTTCGGGATATGAACAAAGGGCGAATGTGAGGTGCTGGCTCTATCTTTTTTTTTTTTTTCTGGAATTGTGTCACCGATTGCCATGGAATGTCGGGGTATCCTCATGGGCCATTGATGAGGCTCCCTTTCTGGGGATTTGACCCGATCCCAAGAGTTTGACCCGATCCCAAGAGTTTGGGGTCATTCTGTGGGAAGGGAATGACCTTTTACCTAAGGTGGACCACCAAAAGAGGGATCCAAGAGCAGAGTCATGGCGAGGGGCGACTGGACAACCAGAACTCTGGTTAACATTGGGACCTAAGAACATGGCAAGCCCCATATGTGGGCTCTTGGTCCATACACTGAGAGGCCTTCCTTGAGGATAGGTCTCACACTGAGTTTCACAATGTGTTTTTGTGCCCAAGGAGCCCCTCAAGTCAGGGCGTGGCCTAATGTACCATGCTGGTTTCTCCTACACTGAACGTTGGACAATATGGCAACCACAAGTTTTCTGGCCATGGGGAAGAAGGAGTTCTAATTTCTGCAACACTTTCACTCCTGGACTGTGATTGGATTTAAGGTCTAGGTTCTGAAGCCTGAAAACTGAGGTTGGGAAGAGATGAAGACCTAAGGCCATGGTGTGGCTGATGTGCTCAGTGTTCGGCCAGCTGTTGAGTGTGGGTTGGGAGGTGCAGGCTCAGGCTGTGGCAGACAGGGAATTAGTGCCCAGGCTAGACTGTATCATTGGGGTGCAGTCGAGTTTCGTGCAGGAAGTTACTCATTTGTGGTTACTGGGTAGCCCCAGAGGGCAACGTTTTTCTTCTGGAGGGAAGACACAGTGCCACATAGTGGCTCCAGAATTCCCAAACTGGAAGGCTTGTGGGCCAGGAGTGTGAGAAAAAAATTCTGAGAACACAAGCCAGACTTAGATTTCGGGGTGAGAGGATGGCAGGCACCCTCTGCAGAGATGATTCGAGATCCCGTATGCCTGAAGACAGAGCTAGGATCAGACGTTGGCTTACGTCGGAGTTTCTGTCCATGACGGCCCCTTCATGAAGGGGACGGTGTCGCGAGGACATGGAGGTTTTCCCACGATGGGAATTGTGAGATGCTCCAAACCGCAATGATTCCTTCTGTGGGACAGTCGAGACCTGTGGGATGGCTCCAGGACATCCCATAAGGAAGTTATCCAGAGCAGGGTTCTAAGGATGGATGCCTGGGCAGCCTGCCTCCCATTCCAGGTGTCTCATAGCGCCAAGGCATGTTCGCCTGCTGGATCTAGGGGAGCAACCGAGGCGGGTGTGTTGAAATGGGTGAGTTGAGGATGGGTTATAATGTGCATTTGTGTCGATGTAGACCTTGGAATGGGGTCCTTGATCCGGGGCCTTGAGGGATGTTCATAACAGGAGGTTTTGATGGCCTCTAAAGAGTACGTTTCCTATGTAGAGAAGAGAATTGTTTTGATGAGTGCCTAAGGAATCTCCCATATGCTGGTATTGGAAACCAGGCCTCTGAGGAGAGATGACTGGAAACAAAAGCAATTGAGATGATTAGGGCCTAGGTGCCTGTCCGGTTCAATCTCTTTCCTGCGGATACGTGTCTAAGGATCTGAGGGGATGTAGTTGCTCAGCTTGTGTCAGATCGCCCCTGTTTGTCCTGGGCAGCCTATAATATTGGGATGGCCTCAGGACTTTGGAGTTTCTCCTAATCTATAGGGTTGTGGCCAATGGAATGGGCAGAAATCCCCTGGAGAGGGCAAGCACAGTTATGAGTTTGGCTCTAGGGGCCCAGCCTTGAGGCTGTGTGGGCCAGGCCTGTGGGGACAAAAGTCTGAAAACACAAACTCTGCTTAGGATTGGGGACATAGGTATGGCACGCCCAATCTACAGACTGTGATAACACTTAGGGATATGAAAAAGGGTGAGTTTGAGGTGCTTGCTCAGGTTTTGTCTCTGGATTTGTATCAACAATGTGGGTGGAATGCTGGCGTGGCCTCATGGTTTGTGGATGGCTTTCCTTTTCTGAGGATTTGACCCGATCCCAAGAGTTTGGGTACATTCTGTGGGATGGGAGGAGTCTTTTCTGTTTTTTATTTTATTTTATTTTATGTTTTATTTTATGTACCTCAAGTGTCCCAATAAAAGAGGGATTCCAGAGCAGAGTCCTTGGGAGGGACAAATGGATATTCCCACCTATTTAAGTTTGGGGGCCTAGGGGCATGGCAAGTCCAATAGTCGGGCTCTTGATTCAGACACTGAGAGGCCTTCCTTGAGGACAGGGCTCATGCTGAGGTTCACAATGCCTATTTGTGCCCAACAAGGCCCTCTAGCATGGCAAGTGCCTCATGGGCCACGCTAGATTCTTCTACACTGAACGTTGGAGAATATGCCAACCACAAGGTTTCCAGCCATGGCGAAGGAAGAGTTGTGATTTCTGCATCAGGTTCACCCCTGGACAGTGTTTGGAGTTTAGGTCTAGGTTCTGAAACCCGAAAACTGAGGATGGAAGAGATGAAGACCTAAGGACCTGATGGGTCCAATGAGCTCAGTGTGCAGCCAGCTGTTGAGCGTAGGTCTGGACGTGTGGGCTCATGCTGTGTCAGACAAGGCATTAGACAGGGTAGACTGCATATTTGGGGTGCAGTCGAGTGGCGTTCAGTTGATCCTTATTCGGGTTTCTAGGTAGCTCCATAAGGCAACGTTTTTCTTCTGGAGGGCAGGCAGTGTGCTGCATTATGGCCCCAGTATTGCCAATCTGTAGGGCTTTGGGGCAGGGGTGTGAGGACGGTAGTCTGAGAACACAAGCTAGGCTTAGTTTTGGGGGTGAGTGCACAGAAGGCACACTCTGCAGAGCTGAATCAAGATCTCATGCACCTGAAGTCAGGGCGAATATCAGACGTTTGCTCAGGTTGGAGTTTCTGTCCATGATGGCCCCTTTAAAAGTGGAGCGTCTCAAGAGGCCATGTAGATTTTCCCACAATGGGAGTTGTGAGATGCTCCAGACTGCAAAGATTCCTTCTGTGGGACACTTGAGACCTGTTGGATTGCTCTAGGATGTCCCATGTGGAACGACTCCAGAGTAGGGTTCTAAGGATGGATGCCTGGGCAGCCCGCCTCCCATTCTAGTTGTCTCCTAGCAACAAGGCAGGTTTGATCTGCAGGCCCTGGGGAAGAAACCAAGGGGGTTGAGTTGACATGGACTCTCCCGAGGATAGATCATAATGTGGGTTTAAGTCCATGGAGACCTTGGAATGGGGCGCTTGATCCGGGGCCCTGAAAGATTCTCCTAAACAGAGGTTTTTATAGAGCTCCAAAGAGTACATTTCCTATGTGGAGATGAGATTTTTCTGATGAGTGCCTCAGTAATCCCCCGTATCATGGTATTGGAAACCAGGCCTCTGAGGAGAGATGCCTGGAAACAAAAGCAATGGATCTGATTAGAGCCTAAGTGCCTGTCCAGTTCAATCTTATTCTATGGGGATATCTGTCTCTGGGTCTGAGTGGAGGTAGTTTCCTAACTTGTGAAAGATCATCCCTGTTTGTCCTGGGCAGCCAACACTATTGGGATGGCCTCGGGGAGTTTGGAGGATTCTCCTAATCTATAGGGTTGTGGCCAATGGAAATGGCAGAATTCCCCTGGAGAGGGAAGCCAGAGTCCTGAGGTGTGTCTCCAGGGGCCCCAGCTTGGATGGTGTGTGGGCCAGGACTGTGGGGACAGAAGTCTGAAAACACAAACTCAGCTTAGGTTTGGTATGTATGAAGGCTCGATCTACAGACAGTAAGAATTTTCCGGGCTATGAACAAAGGGCGAGTATGTGGCGCTTGCTCAAGCTTTTGTCTCTGGATTTTGTGTCAACGGTGGCCGTGGAATGTCCGGGTGTCCTCAAGGGCCATGGACAATTCTTTCTCTGGTGATTTGGCCTGATCGCACGGGGTTGGGATCATTCTGTGGATTGGAAGAGTCCTTTCTGTATTTTTTTTTTTAACCTCAGGTTTCCAATCAACGAGGGATTCCCGAGTAGAGCCCTGAGTAGGGGTGACTAGACATCTCGAACTCTGGTTGAGATTGGGGGACTAGGGGCTTGGCAAGCCCCATATGTGGGCTGTTGTTCCAGTCACTAAGAGGCTTTACATGAGGATAGGGCTCACGCTGAGGGTCACAATGTGTGTTTGTGCAAATTGTGGCCCTCAGGGATAGGTGGGGCCTCATAGTCCATGCTGCTTTCTCCTACAATGAACATTGGACAACATGCCAACCACTAGGTTACTTGCCAAGGCGAAGGAGAAGTTCTATTCTTGCATCACGTTCACTCCTGAGCAGTGAGTGGAGATAAGGTCTAGGTTCTGAAGTTGAAAACTGAGGTTGGGTAGAGATGATGGCCTAAAGCCATTGTGGGTGTGATATGATCTGTGTACGGCCAGCTTTCTGGGTGTTGGACTGGAGGTCTGCCCTCAGGCTGTGTCAGACAGGGCTTTAGTGCACAGGCTAGACTGTATAATTGGGGTATGGTCGAGTGGCATGCAGGTTGTTACTCATTTGGCGTTTCCGGTTAGCCCTATAGGGCAACATTTTTCTTCTGGAGGGCAGGCAGAGTGCTGCATTGTGTCTCCAGAATTGCCAAACTGGAGGGGTGTGGCGAGGATTGTGAGGAAGGAAGTCTGAAAACACAAGCTAGCACGAGTTTTGGGGCCAAGAGCATGGCAGGTCCACTCTGCAGAGGCTGAATCGAGATCTCCTGCAGTGAGGTCAGGGCGAGTATCACATGTTGCCTCAAGCTGGAGTTTGTGTCCATGACGGCCCATACATGAAGGGGGTGGGGGCGTCATGAGGCCAGGGAGGTTTCCCTACGCTGGGAGTTGTGAGCTGCTCCAAACTTCAAAGTTTCCTTCTTCAGGACAGTCGAGTACTATTGGATGGTCCCTTGATGCCCCATACAGAAAGACTCGAGAGCAGGGGCCTAAGCATGGACGCCGAGACACGCCAACTCACCTTCCCATTGCCTAGTCGAGACAAGGCACGCTCAATCTGCGGGCTCATGGGTGAGCTACCCAGAAGGCTGAGTTTAAATGGACTCTCCTGAGGAGCAGTCATAATGTGGTTTAGTGGCCATGGAGACCTTGGAATGTGGCAGTAGCTAAGGGACTCTGCAGGATTCTCCAACCCGAAGGGCTTGACACAACTCCAACAAGGAAGCTTCCCATGTGGAGATGAGAGGTCTTCTGTCTGGTGCCTCAGGAAAGCCCCGTATGCTGGTCTTCGAACCCAGGCCTCTGAGGAGTGATACCTGGACACCAGAGCAAGAGTTCATAATAGGGCCTAGGGGCCTGTCTGGTTAAATCTTCTGTCTCTGCGGATATCTGTCTGTGTGTCTGCATGGAGGTAGTAGTTGCTCAGCTTGTGTCATAATGCCCCTATTTGTCCAGTGCGGCTTGCGGTAGTGGGATGTCCTTGGGGACCTTGAGGTTTCTACTATTTTGTAGAGTTGTGGCCAATGGAATGGGCAGTTTCTTAGGAGAGAGCAGGCACAGTTCTGTGGTGTGGCTCCAGAGACCCCAGCCTGGAGGCCGTGTGGGCCATGGCTGTGCAGACAGACATCCAAAAACCCTAACTCAGCTCAGGTTTGGGGCCGAGGTTACGGCAGGCCTGATCTACAGTCCATGAGGGGAGCTCCTCTGGATATGAAAGAAGGGTGAGAGGGAGGCAGTCGCTCAGGCTTTTGTCTCTGGATGTTTTGTCCACAATGGCCGTTTAATGTAGGACTTGCCTCATGGGTCGTAGAAGTCTCCCTCTCTGGTAGTTTGTTCAGCCCCCAAGAGTTTGGGGTCATTCTGTGGGAAGGAAAGTGTCCTGTTTTCTGCTTCATGTGTCCCCCCTGTAGAGGGAATCTAGAGCATAGCAGTGGGTACTGACAACTGGAATACTCGCCCTCTGCTTAAGCCTGGGGGCCTATGGATATGACAAGCCCCATATGCAAGATCTTGGTCCAGCCACTGAGAGGCGTTACTTTAATACGGGACTCATGCTGCAGGTCACAATGCATGTCTGTGCCCTAGGCGGCCCTCAAGCACTGGCGTGGCCTTTCGGACAATGCAGAATTTCCCACATTGAACGTCGGACAACATGCCAACCACAAGGTTTCTGGCCATGGGGAAGGAGGAATTCTAATTTCTGCATCACGTTCACCCCTGGGCAGTGATTGGAGATAAGGTCTAGGTTCTGAAGCCTGAAAACCGAGGTTGGGAAGAGATGACGACCTACAGCCATAGCGGGTCCTATGTGTCCAGGTTGGGGCCAGCTGTCTGGGTGTCGTTTGGGATGTCTTGTCTCAGGCTGTGCCAGACAGGGCATTAGTATACAGGGTAGGCTGTATAATTGCTTTACAATCGAGTGGCATGCATTAGAAAATCATTTGGGGTTTCTTATTAGCAGCATAGGGCAAAGTTTTTCTTCTGGAGGGCAGGCAGAGTGCTGCATTGTGGCATCGGAATTCCCAAACTGGAGGGCTTGTGGGCCAGGAGAGTGAGGACGGAAGTCTGAGAACACAAGCTACGCTTAGGTTTCGGGGCAAGGACATGGCAGGCACACTCTGCAGAGCTGAATTGAGATCTCATGCATCTGAAGTCAGGTCGAGGATCAGATTTTGGCTCAGGTTTGAGTTTCTGTCCATGTTGGCCCCTACATGAAGGGGGGACATTATGAGCCCATGGGGGTTTTCCCACTATTGGAGTTGTGAGATGCTCCAAACTGCAAGGATTCCTTCTGTGGGACAATTAAGTTTTGTTGGATGGCTCCAGGACGTCTTATAAGGTATTTTTCCAGAACAGGGTTCTAAGTATGGATGCCTGGGCAGCCAGCCTCACATTCCAATTGTCTCCTAGCAACAAGAAACGTTTGATCTGCTGGCTTGGGGTAGCAACAGAGGGGGCTGAGTTGAAATGGACTTTCCTGAGGATGGTCTTAATGTTGGTTTGAGTCCATGGAGACCTTGGTATGGGGCAGTGGCACCAGGGCCCTGAAGGTTTCGCCTAACCAGAGGTTATGACAAAGCTCCAATGAGCAAGTTTTCCATGGGGAGACGAGATTTGTTCTTATTGGTGCCTCAGGAAACCACCATATGCTGGTATTGGAAACGAGGCCTCTGAGGAGAGATGCCTAAAAACCAAAGCAATGGATCTGATTAGGGCCTAGGGGCCTGTCCGGTTCAATATTCTACTCTGGGGACATCTGTTGTCTGAGTGGAGGTAGTTGCTCAGCTGATTTGAGATCACCCCTGTTTGTCCTGGGCGGCCAACACTAATGGGATGGCCTCGGTGACTTTGGAGGTTTTTCCTCATTTGCAAGGTTGTGGCCAATGGAATGGGAAGAATTCCCTTGAAAGGGAAGCACAGTCCTGAGGTGTGGCTCCAGGGACCCAAGTGTGGAGCGTGTGTGGTCCAGGGCTATTTGGACAAAAGTCTGAAAACACAAACTCCACTTAGGTTGGGGGATGTAGGTATGGCCGGCCCGATCTATAGACCGTGAGGAGAACTCATCGGGATATGAACAAAGGGCGAATGTGAGGTGCTGGCTCATGCTTTTTTTTTTTTTTTCTGGAAATGTGTCACCGATTGCCATGGAATGTCGGGGTGTCCTCATGGGCCATGGATGAGACTCCTTTTCTGGGGATTTGACCTGATCCCAAGAGTTTGGGGTCATTCTGTGGGAAGGGAGGAGGCCTTTCTTGTTTTTTTGTTTATTTTATTATTATTATTATTATTTTTTTTACCTAAGGTGGACCACCAAAAGAGGGATTCCAGAGCAGAGTCCTGGGGAGGGGCGACTGGACAACCAGAACTCTGGTTAACATTGGGACCTAAGAACATGGCAATCCCCATATGTGGGCTCTTGGTCCAGACACTGAGAGGCCTTCCTTGAGGATAGGTCTCACACTGAGTTTCACAATGTGTTTTTGTGCCCAAGGAGCCCCTCAAGTCAGGGCGTGGCCTAATGTACCATGCTGGTTTCTCCTACACTGAACGTTGGACAATATGGCAACCACAAGTTTTCTGGCCATGGGGAAGAAGGAGTTCTAATTTCTGCAACACTTTCACTCCTGGACTGTGATTGGATTTAAGGTCTAGGTTCTGAAGCCTGAAAACTGAGGTTGGGAAGAGATGAAGACCTAAGGCCATGGTGTGGCTGATGTGCTCAGTGTTCGGCCAGCTGTTGAGTGTGGATTGGGAGGTGCAGGCTCAGGCTGTGGCAGACAGGGAATTAGTGCCCAGGCTAGACTGTATCATTGGGGTGCAGTCGAGTTTCGTGCAGGATGGTACTCATTTGTGGTTACTGGGTAGCCCCAGAGGGCAACGTTTTTCTTCTGGAGGGAAGACACAGTGCCACATAGTGGCTCCAGAATTCCCAAACTGGAAGGCTTGTGGGCCAGGAGTGTGAGGAAAAAATTCTGAGAACACAAGCCAGACTTAGATTTCGGGGTGAGGGGACGGCAGGCACCCTCTGCAGAGATGATTCGAGATCCCGTATGCCTGAAGACAGAGCTAGGATCAGACGTTGGCTTACGTCGGAGTTTCTGTCCATGACGGCCCCTTCATGAAGGGGACGGTGTCGCGAGGACATGGAGGTTTTCCCACGATGGGAATTGTGAGATGCTCCAAACCGCAATGATTCCTTCTGTGGGACAGTCGAGACCTGTGGGATGGCTCCAGGACATCCCATAAGGAAGTTATCCAGAGCAGGGTTCTAAGGATGGATGCCTGGGCAGCCTGCCTCCCATTCCAGGTGTCTCATAGCGCCAAGGCATGTTCGCCTGCTGGATCTAGGGGAGCAACCGAGGCGGGTGTGTTGAAATGGGTGAGTTGAGGATGGGTCATAATGTGCATTTGTGTCGATGTAGACCTTGGAATGGGGTGCTTGATCCGGGGCCTTGAGGGATGTTCATAACCGGAGGTTTTGATGGCCTCTAAAGAGTACGTTTCCTATGTAGAGAAGAGAATTGTTTTGATGAGTGCCTAAGGAATCTCCCATATGCTGGTATTGGAAACCAGGCCTCTGAGGAGAGATGACTGGAAACAAAAGCAATTGAGGTGATTAGGGCCTAGGTGCCTGTCCGGTTCAATCTCTTTCCTGCGGATACGTGTCTAAGGATCTGAGGGGATGTAGTTGCTCAGCTTGTGTCAGATCGCCCCTGTTTGTCCTGGGCAGCCTATAATATTGGGATGGCCTCAGGACTTTGGAGTTTCTCCTAATCTATAGGGTTGTGGCCAATGGAATGGGCAGAAATCCCCTGGAGAGGGCAAGCACAGTTCTGAGTTTGGCTCTAGGGGCCCAGCCTTGAGGCTGTGTGGGCCAGGCCTGTGGGGACAAAAGTCTGAAAACACAAACTCCGCTTAGGATTGGGGACATAGGTATGGCACGCCCAATCTACAGACCGTGATAACACTTAGGGATATGAAAAAGGGTGAGTTTGAGGTGCTTGCTCATGTTTTGTCTCTGGATTTGTGTCAACAATGTGGGTGGAATGCTGGCGTGGCCTCATGGTTTGTGGATGGCTTTCCTTCTCTGAGGATTTGACCCGATCCCAAGAGTTTGATACATTCTGTGGGATGGGGAAAGTCTTTTCTGTTTTTTATTTTATTTTATTTTATTTTATGTTTTATTTTATGTACCTCAAGTGTCCCAATAAAAGAGGGATTCCAGAGCAGAGTCCTTGGGAGGGACAACTGGATATCCCCACATCTGTTTAAGTTTGGGGGCCTAGGGGCATGGCAAGTCCAATAGGCGGGCTCTTGATTCAGACACTGAGAGGCCTTCCTTGAGGACAGGGCTCATGCTGAGGGTCACAATGCCTATTTGTGCCCAACAAGGCCCTCAAGCATGGGAAGTGCCTCATGGGCCACGCTGGATTCTCCTACACTGAACGTTGGAGAATATGCCAACCACAAGGTTTCCAGCCATGGCGAAGGAAGAGTTGTGATTTCTGCATCACGTTCACCCCTGGACAGTGATTGGAGTTTAGGTCTAGGTTCTGAAACCCGAAAACTGAGGTTGGGAAGAGATGAAGACCTAAGGACCTGATGGGTCCAATGAGCTCAGTGTGCAGCCAGCTGTTGAGCGTAGGTCTGGAGGTGTGGGCTCATGCTGTGTCAGGCAAGGCATTAGACAGGGTAGACTGCATATTTGGGGTGCAGTCGAGTGGCGTTCAGTTGATCCTTATTCGGGTGTCTAGGTAGCTCCATAAGGCAACGTTTTTCTTCTGGAGGGCAGGCAGTGTGCTGCATTATGGCCCCAGTATGGCAAATCTGTAGGGCTTTTGGGGCAGGGGTGTGAGGACGGTAGTCTGAGAACACAAGCTAGGCTTAGTTTTGGGGGTGAGTGCACAGAAGGCACACTCTGCAGAGCTGAATCAAGATCTCATGCACCTGAGGTCAGGGCGAATATCAGACGTTTGCTCAGGTTGGAGTTTCTGTCCATAATGGCCCCTTTATAAAGTGGAGCGTCTCAAGAGGCCATGTAGATTTTCCCACAATGGGAGTTGTGAGATGCTCCAGACTGCAAAGATTCCTTCTGTGGGACACTTGAGACCTGTTGGATGGCTCTAGGATGTCCCATGTGGAACGACTCCAGAGTAGGGTTCTAAGGATGGATGCCTGGGCAGCCCGCCTCCCATTCTAGTTGTCTCCTAGCAACAAGGCAGGTTTGATCTGCAGGCCCTGGGGGAGAAAACAAGGGGGTTGAGTTGACATGGACTCTCCCGAGGATAGATCATAATGTGGGTTTAAGTCCATGGAGATATGAACAAAGGGCGAATGTGAGGTGCTGGCTCATGCTTTTTTTTTTTTTTTTTTCTGGAAATGTGTCACCGATTGCCATGGAATGTCGGGGTGTCCTCATGGGCCATGGATGAGACTCCTTTTCTGGGGATTTGACCTGATCCCAAGAGTTTGGGGTCATTCTGTGGGAAGGGAGGAGGCCTTTCTTGTTTTTTTGTTTATTTTATTATTATTATTTTTTTTTTTTTTACCTAAGGTGGACCACCAAAAGAGGGATTCCAGAGCAGAGTCCTGGGGAGGGGCGACTGGACAACCAGAACTCTGGTTAACATTGGGACCTAAGAACATGGCAAGCCCCATATGTGGGCTCTTGGTCCAGACACTGAGAGGCCTTCCTTGAGGATAGGTCTCACACTGAGTTTCACAATGTGTTTTTGTGCCCAAGGAGCCCCTCAAGTCAGGGCGTGGCCTAATGTACCATGCTGGTTTCTCCTACACGGAACGTTGGACAATATGGCAACCACAAGTTTTCTGGCCATGGGGAAGAAGGAGTTCTAATTTCTGCAACACTTTCACTCCTGGACTGTGATTGGATTTAAGGTCTAGGTTCTGAAGCCTAAAAACTGAGGTTGGGAAGAGATGAAGCCCTAAGGCCATGGTGTGTCTGATGTGCTTAGTGTTCGGCCAGCTGTTGAGTGTGGGTTGGGAGGTTCAGGCTCAGGCTGTGGCAGACAGCGAATTAGTGTCCAGGCTAGACTGTATCATTGGGGTGCAGTCGAGTTTCGTGCAGGATGTTACTCATTTGTGGTTACTGGGTAGCCCCAGAGGACAAAGTTTTTCTTCAGGAGGGAAGACACAGTGTCACATACTGGCTCCAGAATTCCCAAACTGGAAGGCTTGTGGGCCAGGAGTGTGAGGAAAAAATTCTGAGAACACAAGCCAGACTTAGATTTCGGGGTGAAGGGACGGCAGGCACCCTCTGCAGAGATGATTCGAGATCCCGTATACCTGAAGACAGAGCTAGGATCAGACGTTGGCTTAGGTTGGAGTTTCTGTCCATGACGGCCCCTTCATGAATGGGAGGGTGTCATGAGGACATGGAGGTTTTCCCACGATTTGAATTGTGAGATGCTCCAAACCGCAATGATTCCTACTGTGGGACAGGTGAGACCAGTGGATGGCTCCAGGACATCCCATAAGGAAGTTATCCAGAGCAGGGTTCTAAGGATGGATGCCTGGGCAGCCTGCCTCCCATTCCAGGTGTCTCATAGAGCCAAGGCAAGTTCGATCTGCCTGATCTAGTGGAGCAACCGAATCGGGTGTGTTGAAATGGGTGAGTTGAGGATGGGTCATAATGTGCATTTGTGTCCATGGAGACCTTGGAATGGGGTCTTGATCCGGGTCCTTGAGTGATGTTCATAACCGGAGGTTTTGATGGAGCTCTAAAGAGTGTTTCCTATGTAGAGAAGAGAATTGTTTTGATGAGTGCCTAAGGAATCTCCCATATGCTGCTATTGGAAAACAGGCCTCTGAGGAGAGATGACTGGAAACAAAAGCAATGGATATGATTAGAGCCTAGGTCCTGTCCGGTTCAATCTCTTTGCTGGGGATACGTGTCTAAGTATCTGAGGTGAGGTAGTTGCTCAGATTTTGTCAGATCGCCCCTGTTTGTCCTGGGCGACCTATAATATTGGAATGGCCTCGGGACTTTGGAGTTTCTCCTAATCTATAGGGTTGTGGTCAATGGAATGGGCAGAAATCCCCTGGAGAGGGCAGGCAAAGTTCTGAGTTTGGCTCTAGGGACCCAACCTTGAGGGTGTGTGGGCCAGGCCTGTGGAGCAAAAATCTGAAAACACAAGCTCCGCTTAGGATTGGGGACATAGTTATGGCACGCCCAATCTACAGACTGTGATAACACTTCAGGATATGAAAAAGTGTGAGTTTGAGGTGCTTGCTCAGATTTTGTCTCTGGATTTGTGTCAACAATGTGGGTGGAATGCTGGCGTGGCCTCATGGGTTGTGGACGGCTTTCCTTCTCTGAGGATTTGACCCAATCCCAAGAGTTTGTGTATGTTCTGTGGGATGGGAGGAGTCCTTTCTGTTTTTTATTTTATTTTATTTTATTTTTTGTACCTCATGTGTCCCAATAAAGGAGGGATTCCAGAGCAGAGTCCTCGGGAGGGACAACTGGACAACCCCACCTCTGTTTTAGTTTGGGGGCCTAGGGGCATGGCAAGTCCAATATGTGGGCTCTTGATTCAGACACTGAGAGGCCTTCCTTGAGGACAGGGCTCATGCTGAGGGTCACAATCCCTATTTGTGCCAACAAGGCCCTCAAGCATGGGAAGGGCCTCATGGGCCACGCTGGATTCTCCGACACTGAACGTTGGAGAGTATGCCAACCACAAGGTTTCTGGCCATGGCGAAGGAAGAGTTGTGACTTCTGCAACACGTTAACCCCTGGACAGTGATTGGAGTTTAGGTCTAGGTTCTGAATCCCGAAAACCGAGGTTGGGAAGAGATGAAGACCTAAGGACCTGTTGGGTCCAATGAGCTCAGTGTGCGGCCAGCTGTTGAGCGTAGGTCTGGAGGTGTGGGCTCATGCTGTGTCAGACAAGGCATTAGACAGGGTAGACTGAATATTTGGGGTGTAGTCGAGTGGCGTTCAATTGATCCTCATTCGGGTCTCTAGGTAGTTCCATAAGGCAACGTTTTTTCTCTGGGAGGGCAGGCAGAGTGCTGCATTGTGGCCCCAGAATTGCCAAACTGTAGGGCTTTTGGGCCAGGGGTGTGAGGACTGTAGTCTGAGAACACAAGCTAGGCTTAGTTTTTGGGGTGAGGGCACAGAAGGCACACTCTGCAGAGCTGAATCATGATCTCATGCACCTGAAGTCAGGGCGAATATCAGACGTTTGCTCTGGTTGGAGTTTCTGTCCATGATGGCCACTTTATAAAGTGGAGCGTCTCAAGAGGCCATGTAGATTTCCCACAATGGGAGTTCTGAGATGCTCCAGACTGCAAAGATTCCTTCTGTGGGACACTTGAGACCTGTTGGATGGCTCTAGGATGTCCCATATGGAATGACTCCAGAGTAGGGTTCTAAGGATTGATGCCTAGGCAGCCCACCTCCCATTCTAGTTTCTCCTAGCGACAAGGCAGGTTTGATCTGCAGGCCCTGGAGGAGAAACCAAGGGGGTTGAGTTGACATGGACGCTCCCGAGGATAGATCATAATGTGGGTTTAAGTCCATGGAGACCTTGGAATGGGGCGCTTGATCCGGGGCCCTGAAAGATTCTCCTAAACAGAGGTTTTTATAGAGCTCCAAAGAGTACATTTCCTATGTGGAGACGAGATTTTTCTGATGAGTGCCTCAGTAATCCCCCTATGCTGGTATTGGAAACCAGGCCTCTGAGGAGAGATGCCTGGAAACAAAAGCAATGGATCTGATTAGGGCCTAAGTGCCTGTCCAGTTCAATCTTATTCTATGGGGATATCTGTCTCTGGGTCTGAGTGGAGGTAGTTTCCTTACTCGTGAAAGATCATCCCTGTTTGTCCTGGGCAGCCAACATTATTCGGATGGCCTCGGGGAGTTTGGAGGTTTCTCCTAATCTATAAGGTTGTGGTCAATGGAAATGGCAGAATTCCCCTGGAGAGGGAAGCCACAGTCCTGAGGTGTGGCTCCAGGGGCCCCAGCTTGGATGGTGTGTGGGCCAGGACTGTGGGGACAGAAGTCTGAAAACACAAACTCAGCTTAGTTTTGGGGATGTATGTATGAAGGCTTGATCTACAGAACGTGAGAATTTTCCGGGCTATGAACAAAGGGCGAGTATGTGGCGCTTGCTCAGGCTTTTGTCTCTGGATTTTGTGTCAACGGTGGCCGTGAATGTCGGGGTGTCCTCAAGGGCCATGGACAATTCTTTCTCTGGTGATTTGGCCTGATCCCAAGGGGTTGGAATCATTCTGTGGATGGGAAAAGTCCTTTCTGTATTTTTTTTTTTTACCTCAGGTGTCCCACCAAAGAGGGATTCCAGAGCAGAGCCCTGAGTCGGGTGACTAGACATCTCGAACTCTGGTTGAGATTGGGTGACTAAGGGCTTGGCAAGCCCCATATGTGGGCTGTTGTTCCAGTCACTAAGAGGCTTCACATGAGGATAGGGCTCACGCTGAGGGTCACAATATGTGTTTGTGCAAATTTTGGCCCTCAGGGATAGGTGGGACCTCATTGTCCATGCTGCTTTCTCCTACAATGAACGATGGACAACATGCCAACCACAAAGTTTCTTGCCATGGCGAAGGAGAAGTTCTGATTCTTGCATCACGTTCATTCCTGAGCAGTGAGTGTAGATAAGGTCTAGGTTCTGAAGGTGAAAATTGAGGTTGGGTAGAGATGATGGCCTAAAGCCATTGTGGGTATGATATGCTCAGTGTACGGCCAGCTGTCCTGGTGTTGGACTGGAGGTCTGCCCTCAGGCTGTGTCAGACAGGGCTTTAGTGCACACGCTAGACTGTATAATTGGGGTATGGTCGAGTGGCATGCAGGTTGTTACTCATTTGGCGTTTCTGGTTAGCCCTATAGGGCATCATTTTTCTTCTGGAGGCCAGGCCGAGTGCTGCATTGTGTCTCCAGAATTTCCAAACTGGAGGGGTATGGCCAGGATTCTGAGGACGGAAGTCTGAGAACACAAGATAGGCTTAGGTTTCAAGGCGAGGGCCCAGCAGGCACACTCTCAAGTGCTGAATCGAGATCTCGTGCTTCTGAATTCAGGGCGAGGATCAGACTTTGGCTTAGGATGGAGTTTCTGTCCATGATGGCCCATTTATGAAGGTGTGGGGCATCATGAGGAAATGGAGGTTTTCTCACAGTGTTATTATGTGATGCTTCAAACCACAAGGATTCATTCTGCGAGACAGTCAAGACAGGTTGGTTGGAATCAAGACGTCCCATAAAGAAGTTCTCCAGAGCAGGGTTCTAAGGATGGATGCCTGGGCAGCCCGCCCCCCATTCTAACTGTCTCCTAGTGACAAGGAAGGTTTGATCTGCTGGCTCTGGGTGAGCAGCCGAGTGGGCTGATTTGAAATGGACTCTCCTGAGAATGGTTCATAATGTAAGTTTGTGTGCTTGGAGACCTTAGGATTGGGCCATGGTGGCAGCGCCCTGAAGGATCCTCCTAACCTGAGGTATTGACACAGCTCCAAAGAGCAAGTTTCCCATGTGGAGGTGAAATCTGTTCTGATTGTTTCCTTAGGAAACCCCCATATTCTGATATTGGAAACCAGGCCTCTGAGGAGAGATACCTAGAAACCAAAGCAATGCATCAGAAGTTGGCTCAGGTTGGAGTTTCTGTCTATGATGGCCCCTTTATAAAGGGGAGCATCTCATGAGGCCATGTAGGTTTTCCCACGATAGGAGTTGTGAGATGCTCCAATCGGCAAGGATTCCTTCTGTGGGACAGTCAAGACCTGTTGGAAGGCTCCAGGACATCCCATATGGAACGGCGCCAGAGCAGGATTCCATGGATGGATGCCTAGAGAGTCTGCTTTGCATTCCAGTTGTCTCCTAGCGACAAGGCAGGTTTGATATTCTGCCTCTGGGGGAGTAATCGATGGGGCTGAGTTGAAATGTACTCTCCTGCCGAATGGTCATAATGCGGGTATGTGTCCATGGAGACCTTGGAATAGGGCGGTTGCTCCGGCTACCTGAAGGTTTCTCCTAACTGGAGGCTTTTACAGAGCTCCAAAGGATAAGTTTCCCATGTGAAGACAAGATTTGTTCTGATTGGTATCTCTGGAATCCCCCATATGCTGGTATTGGAAAACAGGCCTCTGAGGAGAGATGCTTAGAAAAAAAAGCAATGGAACCAATTACATTCTAGGGGCCAGTCCAGTTTAATCTTCTTCTCTTGGGTTATCTGTCTACGGGTGAGTTGACGTCGTTGCTCAGCTTGTGAGAGATCGCCCCTCTTTGTCCTGGGTGGCCTACACTATTGGAATGGCCTCTGGGACTTTGGAGGTTTCTCCTTATCTGTAGGGTTGTGGCCAATGGAATGGGAAGAATTTCCTTGGAGAGGGCAGGCACAGTCCTGAGGTGTGGCTCCAGGGGCCTCAGTCTGGAGGGTGTGTGGGACAGGGATGTCAGGATAGAAGTCTGAAAACACAAACTCGGCTTAGGTTTGGGGACGTAGGTATGGCAGGCCCAATCTACAGACTATGAGGAGAATTTTTTGGGCTATGACCTAAGGGTGAGTGTGAATGCTTGCTGAAGCTTATGTCTCTGGATTTTGTGTCAATAGTGGCCGTGGAATGTCGGGCTGGCCTCATGGGCCATGGACGAGTCTTTCTCTCTGGACCCCAATCACTTGGGATGGCCCAATCCCAAGTGATTGGGGTCATTCTGTGAGTGGGAGGAGTCCTTTCTGTGTTTATTTACCTCAAATGTCCCACCAAAGAGGGATTCCAGAGCAGAGCCCTGAGTAGGGGTGACTAGATGTCTCTACCTCTGGTTAAGATTGGGTGACTTGGGGCATGGCAGGCCCCATATGCGGGCTCATGGTCCAGCCACTGAGAGGCTTTACTTGAGGACAGGGCTCAAACTGAGGGTCCCAATGTGTGTGTGAGCCCACCGCAGCTCTTAAGCATAGGCAGGGCCTCAGGGACCCTACACTACCCTCAGGGGCCCTACTACTACCCCTGTAGGCCCTACAGGGGTCCTACACTGAACGTTGGACAAGATGCCAACCACAAGATTCTGGCGAGAGGGAAGGAGGAGTTCTGATTTCTGCATCACGTTCACCCATGGGAAGTGAGTAGAGATAAGGTCTAGGATTCTGTAGCCTGAAAACCGAAGTTGGAAAGAGATGGCGACCTAAGGCCATGGCGGTTCAGATGTTCTCAGTGTACTGCAAGCTGTCTGGGTGTCGGTTGGGAATTCAGGCCTCAGGTTCTGTCAGAAAGGGCATTAGTGCACAGGATAGACTATATAATTGGTGTACAGTTGAGTGACGTGCAGGTTTATCCTCATTGGAGGTTTCTGGGTAGACCCATAGGGCAATATTTTTCTTCTAGAGGGCAGGCAGAGTGCAGCACTGTGTCATCGGAAATCCCAAAATAGAGGGCGTGTGGTCCAGGAGAGTGAGGACGGAAGTCGGAGAACACTAGCTACGCTTAGGTTTTGGGGTGAGGGCACAGCAGGTACACTCTGAAGAGCTGAATCAAGATCTCGTGCATCTGAAGTCAAGGCGAAGATCAGCTGTTGGCTCAGGTTGGAGTTTCTTTCCATGATCTGCCTTCATGAAGATTGGGAGCATCATGTGACCTTGGAAGCTTTCCATGATATGAGTTGTTAGGTGGTCCATGCACAAGGACTCCTGTGGGACAGTCGAGACCTGTTGGATGGCTCAAGGATGTCCCATAAGGAATGACGCAAGAGCAGGGTTCTAAGGATGGATGCCTGAAGAGCCCAACTCGCATTTCAATTGTCTCCTAGCGACAAGGCAGGTTCAATCTGCTGGCTCTGGAGTAGCAACCGAGGGGGTTTAGTTGAAATGGACTCTCCTGAGGATGGGTCATAATTTGGGATTGTGTCCATGGAGATATTCAAATGGGGCAGTGGCTCCAGTGACCTGAAGTTTTCTCCTAACTGGAGGTTATGACACAGCTCCATAGAGCAAGATTCCCATGTGGAGACGAGATTTTTTCTGATAGGTAGCTCTGGAAACCCCCTTATGCTGGTATTGGAATCCAGGCCTCTGAGGAGAGATGCCTGAAAACAAAAGCAATGGATCCAATTAGGGCCTAGGTGCCTGTCTTGTTCAATATTCTTTTCTATGGATATCTGTCTAAGGTTCTGATTGGAGGTAGTGGCTCAGCTTGTGCCAGAGGGTCCCTGTATGTCCAGGACATCCTACACTATTGGGATGGCCTCAGAGATTTTGGATGATTCTCCTAATCTGTCAGGTTGTGCCACATGAATGAGCAGAATTCCCTTGGAGAGGGCAGGCACAGTCCTGAGGTGTGGCTCCATGGGGCCCAGCCTTTAGAATGTGTGGGTGAGGACAATGGAGACAGAAGTCTGAAAACACAAACTAGGCTTAGGTTTGGGGACATAGGTATGGCAGGCCCGATCTACAGACCTTGAGAATTTTGGGGGCTCTGAACAAAGGGCAAGTGTGTGGCGCTTTTTCAGGTTTTTGTCTCCGGATTTTGTGTCAATGGTGGCCGTGGAATGTCAGGCTGGCCTCATCGACCATGGACGAGTATTTCTCTCTGTGGATTTGGCCAGATTCCAAGTGTTTGGGGTCATTCTTTGGATGGTAGGAGTCCTTACTTTTTTTTTTTCTTTATCTTGGTTTTTTTTTTTTTTTTTTTTTTTTACCTTATGTGTCCCACCAAAGAGGGATTCCAGAAAAGAGCTCTGAATAAGGTTGACTAGACTTCTCAAGCTCTGGCTAGGATTGGGGGAGTAGGGGCATGCCAAGTCCCATATGCAGGCTCTTGGTCCAGCCCCGGAGAGGCTTTACTTGAGGCCAGGGTTCATGCTTAGGGTCCTAATGTCTGTTTGTGCCCATCGCAGCCCTCAAGCATGTCTGAGGCCTCATGGGCCATGCTGGGTTCTCATATACTGAACGTTGGACAACATGCCAACCACAAGGTTTCTGGTCATGGGGAAGGTGAAGTTCTGATTTCTGCATCACGTACATCACTTAGTTGTGAGTGGAGATAATGTCTAGGTTCTGAAGCCTGAAGACCAAGGTTGGGAAGAGATGATGACCTAAGGCCATAGCATGTTCGATGTGTTCAGTGTGAGGCCAGGTGTCTGGGTGTCGGTCACAAGGTCTGGGGTCAGGCTGTGTCAGACAGGGCATTAGTGCCCAGGCTAGACTGTATAATTGGGGTACAGTCTAGAGAATTGCAGGTTGATCCTCATTTGATGTTTCTGGGTAGACCCCTAGGGCAAAGTCTCTCTTCTGGAGGGCAGGCAGAGTGCTGCATTTTGTCTCCAGAATTCCCAAAGTGGAAGGCTTGTGGGCCAGGAGTGTGAGGACGGAAGTCTGAGAACGTGAGCTGGCTTAGGTTTTGGGGCGAGGGCAAGGCAGGCACACTCTGCAGAGCTGAATTGAGATCTCATGCATCTGAAGTCAGGGCGAGGATCAGACGGGAGTTTCTGTCCATGATGTCCTCTACCTGAAGGTGGAGGCATCACGAGGCCATGGAGGTTTTCCCACGGTGCGAGTGTGTGATGCTGCAAACCACAAGGATTCCTTCTGCAGGACAGTTGAGACCTGTTGAATGGATCAAGGACACCCCATTAGGAATTTCTCCAGAGCAGAGTTCTAACAACGGATACCTGGGCAACGAACTCGCATTCCAATTGTCTCCTAGTGACAAAGCAGGTTTGATCTGCTGGCACTGGGTGAGCAACCGCCAGGTTTGAGTTGAAATGGACTCTCCTGAGGATGGGTCATAATGTGGGATTGTGTCCATTGAGACATTGGAATGGGGCGGTGGCTCCAGTGACGTGAAATTTTCTCATAACTGGAGGTTTTGACACAGTTCCATATAGCATGATTCCCATGTGGCATGCGATTTGTTCTGATTGGTAGCTCCAGAAAACCCCATGTGCTGGTATTGGAATCCAGGCCTCTGAGGAGAGATACGTGAAAACAAAAGCAATGGATCCGTTTAGGGCCTAGGTGCCTGTCATGTTCAATCTTCTTTTCTATGGATATCTATCTACAGGTCTGATTGGAGGTAGTGGCTCAGCTTGTGGCAGATGGTCCCTGTTTGTCCCGGACATCCTACAATATTGGGGTGGCCTCGGGGACTTCGGATGTTTCTCCTAATCTGTCAGGTTGTGCCAAAGGAATGAGCAGAATTCCCATGGAGAGGGCAGGCACAGTCCTGAGGTGTGGCTCCATGGGGCCAAGCCTTGAGGGTGTGTGGGCCAGAACAATGGAGACAGAAGTCTGAAAACACAAACGTGGCTTAGGTTTGGGGACATAGGTATGGCAGGCCCGATCTACAGACCGTGAGAATTTTTCAGGCTTTGAACAAAGGGCGAGTGTGTGGCGCTTTTTCAGGCTTTTGTCTCCGGATTTTGTGTCAATGGTGGCCGTGGAATGTCAGGATGGCCTCATCAGCCATGGACGAGTATTTCTCTCTGTGAATTTGGCCCAATTCCAAGTGTTTGCGGTCATTCTTTGGACGGTAGGAGTCCTTTCTCTATTTTTTTTTTTAACCTCATGTGTCCCACCAAGGAGGGATTCTAGAGAAGAGATCTGAGTAGGGGTGACTAGACTTCTCAAGCACTGGTTAAGGCTTGGGGAGTAGGGGCATGGTAATCTCCATATGTGGGCTCTTGGTCCAGCCCCGGAGAGGCTTTACTTGAGGCCAGGGATCATGCTTAGGATCCTAATGTGTGTTTGTGCCCATCGCAGCCCTCAAGCATGTCTGAGGCCTCATGGGCCATGCTGGTTTCTCCTACACTGCACGTTGGACAACATGCCAACCACAGGGTTTCTGGTCATGGGGAAGTAGGAGTTCTGATTTCTGCATCACGTACACGGCATGGCAGTGAGTAGAGATAAGGTCTAGATTCTGAAGCCTGAAAACCGAGGTTGGTAAGAGATGACAACCTAAGGCCATGGTGGGTCCGATGCACTTAGTGTGCGGCCAGATGTCTGTGTCCATCATCAGGTCTGGGCTCAGGCTGTGTCAGGCAGGGCATTAGTCCCCAGGCTAGACTGTATAATTGGGGTACAGTCGAGTGATGTGAAGGTTGGTCCTCATTTGGGGTTTCTGGTTGGCCCCATAGGGCAAAGATTTTCTTCTGGAGGGCAGGCAGAGTGCTGCATTCTGGCTCCAGAATTTTCAACTTCAGGGCTTGTGGGCCAGGTGTTTTAGGACAGAAGTCTGAGAACACAAGTTCAGCTTTGAATTCGCAGCGGTGACATGGCAGGCACACTCTACAGACCTGAAATGAGATCTCGTGCATCTGAAGTCAGGGCGAGGATCAGATGTTGGCTTAGGTTGGAGTTTCTGTACATGATGTCCGCTTCATGAAGGTGGGGGGGGCATCAGGAAACCATGGAAGATTTCCAACTTTGTGAGTGTGTGATGCTCCAAACCACAAGGATTCCGTCAGCGGGACAGTCACGACCTTTTGGATGGATCAAGGACGTCCCATAAGAAATGCTCCAAAGCACAGTTCTAATGATGGATGCCTGGGCAGTCCAACTTGCATTCCAGTTGTGTGCTAGTGAAAAGGAGGATTTGATCTGCTGTCACTGGGGGAACAACCGAGGGGGCTGAATTGAAATGGAATCTCATGAGGATCAGTCGATGTGGATTTGTGTCCATGGATCCCTTGGAATGGGGCAGTGGCTCTGTTGCCCTGAAGAATTCTCCTAACCTGAGGTTTTGATGCAGCTCCAAAGAGCAAGTTTCCCATGTAGAGACGAGATTTGTTCTGAAACCCCCACAACCTGGTATTGGAAACCAAGCATCTGGGGAACAATGCCTGGAATCCAAAGCAATGGATCTGATTAAGGTCTAGGGGCCTGTCCTTTTCAATATTCTCCTCTGAGTGTCTCTGTCTA
Organism: Mustela nivalis; assembly: GCF_964662115.1. Lineage (NCBI taxonomy): Eukaryota > Metazoa > Chordata > Mammalia > Carnivora > Mustelidae > Mustela > Mustela nivalis. The sequence goes on along the minus strand of NW_028133945.1, from coordinate 5,218 downwards.
AGATTCAGAATGGAGGTCACTGCTCAGCTTGTGTCAGATCACCCATGTTTGTTGGGGGAGGCCAACACTATTGGACTGGTCTTGGAAATTGGAGGTTTCTCCTAATCTGTAAGGTTGTGGCAAATTAAACGGGCAGAGTTCCCTTGGAGAGCACTGGCACAGTCCTTAGGTGTGACACCACCTTTCTGGGTGTCATCCAGGAGGTCCAGGCTCAGGCTGTGTCAGACAGGGCATTAGTGCCAAGCTTAGACTGTATAATTGGAGTAAAGTTGAGTGGCATGCAGGTTGATCCTCATTTGGCGTTTCTGGGTAGCCCCAGGGGCAACGTTTTTCTTCTGGAGGGAGGGAAGAGTGCTGCATTGTGGCGACGGAATTCTCACACTGGAGGGCTTGTGGGCCAGAATTGTGAGGAAGGAAGTGTGAGAACACAAGCTAGGCTTAGGTTTTGGGTCAAGATCATGGCAGGCACACTCTGTAGAGCTAAATCTAAATCTCATGCATCTGAAGTCAGGGCGAGGATCAGACGTAGGCTCAGGTTGAAGTTTCTGTTCAGGATGGCCCCTTCATGATGGTGGGGGGCATCATGTGGCTATGGAGACTTTCCCACGATTGGCATTGTATGTTGCTCCAATCGGCAAGGATTCCTTCTACGGGACAGTCGAGACCGGTCAGATTGCTCCAGGACGTCCCATGCGGAACCACGGCAGTGCAGGGTTCTAAGGATGGATTCCTGGAGTGCCCGCCTCACATTCCTATTGTCTCCTAGTGACAAGGCAGGTTCGATCTGCTTCTTTTGGGGAGCAACCAAAGGGGATGTGTTGAAATGGACTCGCCTGAGGATGGGACATAATGTGGGTTTGTGTCCATGGAGACCTTGGAATTGGGTGTTGGCTGCTGGGACCTGAAGGTTTCCCTTAACTGGAGGTTGTGACACAGCTCCAAAATGCATGTTTCCCATGTGGAAATGAGATTTGTTCAGACTGGTACCTCCAGAAGAACACATATGCTGGTATTGGAAACCAGGCCTCTGAGGAGAGATGCCTGGAATCAAAAGCAATGGATCTGATTAGGTCCTAGGTGCCTGTCCGGTTCAATCTTCTTCTCTGGGGTTATCTGTCTATGGATCTGAGTTGAGGTAGTTGCTCATCTTGGGACAGATCACCCTGTTTGCCCTGAGTGGCCAACACTATTGGGATGGCCTCAGGGACGTTGGAGTGTTCTCCTAATCTTTAGGGTTGTGGCCAATGGAATGGGCAGAATTTGCTTGGAGAAGGCAGGCACAGTCCTGAGGCATGGCTCCAGGGGCCCCAGCCTGGAGGGTGTGTGGGCCAGGACAGTGGGGACAGAAATCTGAAAACCCAAACTCAGCTTAGGTTTGGGGACGTAGGTATGACAGGCCTGATCTATAGACCGTGAGGAGAATTTTTCAGGCTATGAACAAAGGGCAAGTGTGAGGCATATCTCCAGGCTTTTGTCTCTAGATTTTGTGTCAATGGTGGCCATGGAATGACGGGATGGCCTCTTTGGCCATGGATGATTCTTTCTCTTTTAAGATTTGGTCAGATCCCAAGTTTTGGGGCTCATTCAGGGGATGGAGGAGACCCTTCGATATTTTTTTCCTCAGGGGTTCCAGAGCAGAGACCTGAATAGGGGTGACTAGACCTCTCAACCTCTCATTAATATTGGGGGACTAGGGATGGCAATGCGGGTTCTTGGTCCAGCCCCTGAGAGGCTTTACTTGAGGACAGGGCTCACACTGAGGGTCCCAATGTGTTTGTGCCCATTGCGGTTCTCAAGCATGGGCGGGGACTCATGGGCTACGCTGGATTCTCCTACACTGAACGTTGGAAAACATGCCAACCACAAGGTTTCTTGCCTTGAGGAAGAAGGAGTTTCATTTCTGCATCACGTTCACCCCTGGGTAGTGAGTATATATAAGGTCTAGGTTCTGAAGCCTGAAAACCAAGGTTGGGAAGAGATGATGACCTAAACCCATGGCGGGTCTGATGTGCTCAGTGTACAGCCAGCTGGCTGGGTGTCGGTTGGGAATTCAGACCTCAGGCTGTGCAAGACAGGGCATTAACGCCGAAGCGAAACTGTAAAATTGGGGTAGAGTCAAGTGGCATGCAGGTTGATCCTCATTTGGTGTTTCTGGTTAGCCCCATAGGACAACGTTTCTCTTCTGGAGGGCAGTCAGAGTGCTGCATTGTGTCTCTCCAGAATTCCCTAACTGGAGGGCTGGTGGGCTCGGAGTGTGAGGACGAAGTCTGAGAACAATAGCTAGGTTTTGCTTCGGGGCGGGGTTTCGGCAGGCACACTCTGCAGAGTTGAATCAAGATTTCGTGCATCTGAAGTCAGGGCGAGGATTAGACGTTGGCTCAGGTTGGAGTTTCTGTCCAAGGTGGCTCTTTCATGAAGGGGACAGTGCACCACGAGGCCACAGAGCTTTTCCCATGATGGGAGTTGTGAGGTGCTCCAAAGCGCAAGGATTCCTTCTGCAGGACAGCTGTGACCTGTTGGATGGCTCCAGGACGTCCCATATGGAATTACTTCAGAGTAGTTTTCTACAGATGGATGCCTAGCCAGCCCGCCTCACATTCCAACTGTCTCCTAGTGACAAGATAGGTTCGATCTGCTGGCTCTAGGGGAGCACCCAAGGGCACTGAGTTGAAATAGACTCTCCTGCAGATGGGTCCTAATGTGGGATTGTGTCCATGGAGACCTTGGAATGAGGTGGTGGCACCGGGGCCCTGAAGGATTTTCCTAGCCGGAGGTTTTGACACAGCTTGAAAGAGCACGTTTCCCATGTGGAGAAGACATTTGTTCTGACTGATGACTCAGGAAACCCCCATATGCTGGTATTGAAAACCAGACCTCTGAGGTTCTGACATAGCTCCACGAGCAAGTTTCCAATGTGCAGACAAGACTTGCTCTGAAGGGGCCTCTGGAAACCCCATAGGCTGGTATTGGAAACCAGGCCTCTGAGAAGAGATGCCTGGAAACCAAAGCAATGGATCAAATTAGGGCCTAGGGGCCTTTCCAGTTCAATGTTCTTCTCTGGGGACATCTGTCTCCGAGTTGGTGTGGAGCTAGTTGCTCAGCTAGTGTCAGATCACCCCTGTTTGTTCCAAGCGGCCTACAATATTGGTATGGCCCCAGGGACATTGGAGATTTCTCCTGATTTATATGGTTGTGGCCAATGGAATATGAAGAATTCCCTTTGAGAGGGCAGGAACAATCCTGAGGTGTGGTTCCAGGGGCCCTAGCCTGGAGGGTGTGTGTTTTCAGACAACTGTCCAAACAGCCCAGGCCTACACAACCTACAGGATCAGGCCCCTGGAGCCAAACCTGAGGACTGTACTTGCCCTCTCCAAGGGAATTGTGTGTGCCCATTCCAATGGCCACAACCCTTCTAATAGGATAAACCTCCAAAGTCCCTGATTCATCTCAATAGTGGTGACTTCCCAGGAAAAACAGGGGCAATAAGAGCCCAACTGAGCACCTACCTGCACTCAGACCCATAGACAGTTGTCCCCAGAGGTAAAAAGGAAAGAACAGGCCCCTAGGCACTAATCAGATACATTGCTTTGGTTTCCAGTCATCTCTCCTCAGAGGCCTGGATTTCAAAAGCAGCATATAGCTGTTTCTTGACCCACACATCAGAAAACATCTCATCTACACATGGGAAACTTGCACTTTGGGGCTGTGTCAAAGCCTCTGTTTAGGAGAACCCTTTAGGGCTCCACTGCCACCGCTTCATTCCAAGGTCTCCATAGACACAAAAGCACGTTAGGACCCATCCCCAGGGGTGTCCATTTCAACTCAGCGTCCTCGGTTGCTCCCCACAGATCCAGGAGATCTAACCTGTCTTGTTGCTAGGAGACAATTGGAATGCGAGGTGGGCTACCCATCCATCCATCCTTAGAACCCTGCTCAGAATCATTGGCCTGGAGCCAAACAACAGGTCTCAATTGTCCTGCAGAAGACTCTCTGCAGTTTGGAGCTTCTCACAACTCCCATCGTGGGAAAACCCCCATGGCCTCGAGATGCCCCCGCCCATTCATGAAGGGGCCATCAGGGACAGAAACTCCAACCTGAGCGATCGTCTGATCCTCGCCCTGACTTCAGATGCACGAGATCTCGATTCAGGTCTGTAGATTGTGCATGCCATGGCCTCACCCAGAAACCTAAGCCTCGCTTGTGTTCTCAGACTTTTGTCGTCAGACTACTGGCCCACAAACCCTCCAGTTTGGCAATCCAGAACTACAATGCAGCACTCTGCCGGCCCTCCAGAAGAAAAACATTGTCCTCTGGTGCTACACAGTAATCCCAAATGAGGATCAACCTGCCCCAACCTTGGCTGTACCCCAAATACATAGGCTGACCAGGGCACTAATGCCCTTTCTGACTCAGCCTGAGCCTGGACCCCCTGGCCCCTCCCAGACAGCTGGCCGCACACTGAGCACATCGAGCCGCCATGGCCTTAGGTCGTCATCTCTTCCCAACATCTGTTTTCAGGATTCAGAACCTAGACCTTATATCCAATCACTGCCCAGGGTTGAAGGTGATGCAGAAATCAGAACTCCTTCCCCATGGCAAAAAACCTTGTGGTTGGCATGTGGACCAACGTTCAGTGTAGTTGAAACCAGTGTGGCCCATGAGGCCCCGCCCATGCTCGCGGGCCACATTGGTCACAAACACACATTGTGACCCTCAGGCTGAGCCCACTCCTCAAGTAAGGCCACTCAGTGGCTGGATGAAGAGATAGCATATTGGGCTTGCCATGCCCCTAGGCCCCAATTTTTAACCATAGTTCGGGTTGTCCCTTCAGTCTTCCCCACGGCTTGGCTTTGGAATTCCTCTTTTGGTGGGACACCTGAGGCAACAAAACTGAAATGAGTCCTCCCATCCCACAGATTGACGAAAAGCAATTGGGAATCGGGCCAAATCCTCAGAGAGGAAGATTCGTCCATGGCCCATGAGGCGTCCCCGACATTCCACGGCCATCGCTGATACAAAATCCAGAGACAAAAGCGTGAGCAAGAGCCTCAGACACGCACTTTCTTCATATCCTGAAGAGTTCTTCTCATGGTTTGTAGATCGGGCCTGCCATACCTACGACCCCAAACCTAAGCTGAGTTTGTGTTTTCAGACTTCTGTCCTCAAAGTCTTGGGCCACACACCCTCCAGGCTGGGCCCCTGGAGCCACACATTAGGA